>NC_056483.1:1562117-1857426 GCF_008729295.1 Plectropomus leopardus
ATTGGAATTAATGAGATATTCTGGATGGAACAGCCGACTGCAGCAGATGGGAAAAGTCTGAGAGGAAGAGATTGTCTTTTAAGACTAATTCACAAAGTCTGACTGCAAAAGACAGGACGGCAAATCTTTTCCCTTCTTGTCCCCGTCGATTTCTTTAAGTAAAGTTGGTCCTGATGATGTGTGAGGTTTACTGGCATCAGGAAACAATCACAGCTTGTTGTTATTCATACCCATGAATATGCAAATGCAGTTTAAATTAGTCATCATCTCTCTTATATTAACCTTTTCAAACCTTTATTGACACACGTGTCGTTTGCGCCCTCAGTGTCTCATCGGTGGCTGTAAAAACTTTGTTTGCTCCTTCACGCAGAGTTTTCACCGTAAGAAAAAATTTATCTTTTTTTCCTATCCTCGATGTGTTTGTTGGTAGGTTATTGATTCTCAGTTTTTACCAAATCTGGCCCCCTGATAGAAAATGGTTGGGGGGGCCGCTCATTGGCCTAATTAAAAATAAAATTAAAGTGATTCACACTGGAAACTTTTTTGTACTATATAAGGTAACAGAGTGCATAGAACAGCATCAAAATAGGGCTTGTTTATCCCCCCCAAAAAATCCCCCGCACCCCTGAAAGCCCCTAATGTCTGAAAATGCCAGAAAGATCCTAAAATCCTGGAATTGCCCTAAAATCTGAGAAACGTCCAAAAATCCTAGAGACGTCTTAAATCCGAGGAGTGTCCTAAATTCCTAAAAATGTCCTGAAATCCTCAAAGTGCCCTAATGTCGTAGAAATGTTCTAAAATCCTAAAGTAATATTCTGAAACCTATTTTCTGTTTCAAATGGAAAAACAAATTTTCACCTTTAAATTCAACTCTTTAATTGGACCACTTTAAATTTGTGGGACAGTTTTGGTTGAATTCAGCAGCTATGGCACAACGCTTCCTTGGCAATGGCAGCTGAGGCTCATGGGTATTGTAGTGCTTAAAGCCATGTCGAAAGGATGGAAAAAACTCGATTTCATAACACCTCACTGTAGCTTGAACACGCCTTCTTCATGAAGGCGTGACATGTCGTGACAGCCGCCATCGTTAATGTTGTATGTGCATCCATTTACAGGCATGTTTGAGCTCCTGTTGCACACAGATTACTTTATTTATTGCCGATTACTCCACGCGTCATTATCACCTACACAAATGTTCTGTTCATTTACCGCACAGAGCTCATGAAGTGATTGAGATTCCGATTGCCAATTAATGACACCGCCCCCCCTCCCCTCCCAGTCATCCTCTGCCTCCCAGTGTTTTCCAAACTGGCGAGAGCAGATGTTGACCTTTGGTTGCTTTGCACAGGGGGGATGGGAAATGAGGTGTTATTAGGCCACTCCAGCAGCTCACAGATTGTATGTGGATATTAGATGTAAATATTTCACGACAGTAAATCATATCTGCACAGCCTCTTATAACGGATCCCCAAAGACGATGGGATTTTGATGCTGGGGGGTCATTTGTATGAAGGGTTTTACTTCGTCTTCAGGTAAACTTTAATCAACAAATGCTGCATAGTTGGCCGAGCTTTCTTCTTTTTCAAAGTGTGCTCATTTGGATTGAAGATAATCACATAAACGAAGCAACAAACCTGCACTTTTGCTGGAAATGATTTACTTCCTCGGGGAATTGAATGTGAGCAGCACATCCATGGACACTTTGTACTATAAAGGCACTTCTGTTTCTACATGCCAGAAAAATGTTACTTAAAATGTCACAATTTACACCAAAACATGACTAATTCCTGCACATGGATTCCTATTATGGCTGTGATTAGTGCTCGCTGATTTCCCCGATAGCGCTATTGACAACCTCGTA
Organism: Plectropomus leopardus; assembly: GCF_008729295.1. NCBI lineage: Eukaryota > Metazoa > Chordata > Actinopteri > Perciformes > Serranidae > Plectropomus > Plectropomus leopardus. The sequence continues at coordinate 1,563,979 of NC_056483.1, forward strand.
CAGGCCTAATCTGGCCTCTGATAGGTCACAGAAATAAAGGCCTAAAATCCTAGAAATGTCCTAAAATCAATATAATTCATTGTCTTCTTTTTCTTTTTCTTTTGTTATTGAAGTGTTGAAGTGAACTACTTTTTTGTTGTTTTGTTCAAGATTTTTAAAAAATCAATCAATCATAGAAACTTCCTAAAATCAAAGAAATGTCCAGAAAGCCTACATCCTAAAATCCATCTTAAAACTGTAGAGACTAGAAACTTACAAATTTCCTGAAATCATAGAAATGTCCTACAAACGCAGAAACTTCCTAAAATCCAGGAAATGTTTGAAAATCCTAGAGATGATTTACTGAGAAATTTACTGAAATCCTAAAAAAGTGAAGAAATCCTGTAAAATCCCTAAAATTACAGAAATGTCCTAAAATCCTAAAAACCTCCAGAAATCCTATAAAGATGTGTGGGCTGCTGTGACTGGCCCCTGGCCCCTGGCCTGCTGTCGTTTTGCAGCAGTGGCCCCTGAGCGAAGCATGTTGAGCGCCTCTGTCTCGCCGTATCTATCTGTGTTATCTTTCCTCTCCGGCTCGCTTGTTAAACAGCCTCCTCTTTGGCCCATTTCCTGATTTTTCCGTGCCAGCACCGCGCCATCCGGCACGACTCTGCCGTGCCATGATTCACGGCGAACCTCGCGGCCTCGCAGCTGATTAGCTGACCGCTGCGTTTGGTTTGGATTAGTCTGAAACTGATTGTTGTGCTTCCAGAAAGCTTTGAGTGATGAGAGAAGTTGCTTCCCTGTAGATTTTTTATCCACCTCTCTAATGTGACAAAATCACGCCTGATTGAAACTTCAAAATATGTGATGTGCTGCTGAACCCCAGGAGACGGGGGACAACATACACACTACATATGCACTATATATATATATATATATATTCTGTGTGTGTTTTTTTAGGATGGCACACAGCTGGCCACACTCAGCTGGGGCCTCACAAAGTCACGAATCGCCCCCGTGTCCGAGTGTCTCCACAGGGACATCAGCACTGTATAGGACTGTGAGCAAAACAAGCCCCTCCTCCTCCTCCTCCTCCTCCTCCTCCTCCTCCTCCCTTCAGTGGAGGAGCAGTTGCTCTCTGGATTTTCTGACCCAAAAGGATTTGAGGGGAGAGCCGGTGGTAGAGTTGAGCTCCCTCGGGATTACCCCAGCTTGGGTTTTTGGCTCGGCTTGAGACAGAACCCTGGAGAGCTTTTGGGTTTAGTGTGTGTGTGCGTGTGTGTGTGTGTGTGTGTGTTTGATTGCGAGTGTTGCATATGTACTAGGGAGGGCAAGTATGGTTCTGTACATCTGCCACTTCCTCCCGAGGGAAACGGCCAGGAAGGTTAGCCTAGTTTTCACCTCCATCAGGACACTGGGAGAGTCAGTCTGTGTCCATATGTGTGCGTTTTGTCCCGTCCTTCCATCCTAAGGCCTCCCTGTCTGCTACAAAAGTGTGTAATATTACTGTCGTGTTTTCGTAACAACATTGTGGTGATTCATAACCGCTGTCTGGATTATGTTCACAGAAAATGAGTTTTTGAAACACTTCATTTATGCACTGAGCTGGATTTGCAGGGTTGTGGTTGAAGAACCACAGCTTCACATCCAGACCCGTGTCTTTGGTTCAGTTTGGCATCAAAGGAGCCTCGATTTAGCACTAACCCTTAAAAGTGGTCACCAGGTTGGTAATCATGCTTCGGCTTTCAGTTGCAGAAACTGAAATATGAGCACATTCTCTTTCAACGTTGTCACATATCGCCGTTTTGTCAGTGGACTTTAACGTCTATATATTACGTGTTAGGACATCTTTAGGATTCAGTACTTTTCTAGGATTTTAAGACCTTTCTAGAATTTAAGGATGTTTCCAGGATTTTAGGATGTTTCTGGAATTGTTTAGACGTTCCTCTGATTTTAGGACATTCGTAGGATTTTAGAACATTTCCAGGATTTCTGGAATTTCAGGACATTTCTTGGATTTTAGCACATTTCTTTGATGTTTTTAGGAAGTTTCTAGAATTTATGGACATTTTTGCAATTTTAGGGTGTTCCTCGGATTTAAGGACATTTCTAGGATTTTAGCACTTTTCTTTGAATCTGGGACATTTCTAAGTTTTTAGGATGTTTCTAGAATTTTGAGGATTTTTCCAAGATTTTTGGACATTTCTAGGGGTTTTGCACATTCCAAGGACTTTAGGACATTTGTAGGGCTTTAGGATATTTCTAGGATTTAGAGGACGTTTCTGGGATTTTAGAATGTTTCTAGGATTTCAGAACATTTCAAAGAATTTAGGACATTTATAGGATTTTAGGACATTTGTCCTGGGATATGGGAGAACCTCTACTGACACTTTTTGATAAACAAGCTCTATTTTGATGTATGTATATTAGGAAATTGTTGGAGGGGCCACCTGGCACCCTGTCAGGGGCCAGATTTTGTCTGTGGGCCATAAGCTGAATATCACTGGTTTAGTATACAGGCAACCGGAAAATAAAAAGGCAGGATTAGAGAATGTCAGGTGTGACTGAAGCAAATTTCCTGAGAACAACAACAAAAAACTGTATTAATATAGACTGTAATTACTCCCTGAGAGGAATATGTGCGTATTTTTTTCTGAGGCAGAACTAAAAAAAATAATGTTTTTCTTCCAGTAATTATTTGTAAACTCCCTCTCACTTCTCCTTCCTATTGTAGAAGATTGACAGGGAAAATAAAGTGCCTCTGTTATTGTGATGCCCCGCAACATCTCCGAGCAAAGCCTGAATCTTTTGCAATTAGAACAAATGTCAACCAGGGAGGAAGAGAGACAGGGGCGAGGAAAAAAAAAGCAGCTAATTGAAAACATAAAAAGATTCCTCAATTATTTCTGGAAGGAAATGCTCGATACAGGTTGTGGAGGGAAATCATTTTAATAATTTGCATCATTAGGCAGGAGGAAAGGCATGCTGTGCTGCGTTCACTGTCAGAGTTCCAATGGAAACTTGTGCCCCCCTCAGCGGGGAGCCACATGAAACACCACCAGTGTGTATACTGCTCTGAAACATCCGCTCCGGCCCGAGATCATGCTTTATATTACCCACAATATTCAGTAAATCATCAAAACAGCACAATATTACTACAGTTTTTAGTGTCTGCAAGCTGAAATTGCCACGGCCATCAGAAGAGAACCTTCTCCCGACGTGCTGCTGCACAAAGCGTCGCCCACTGTGTTTTTTGTGCCGAGCACCCCCGAGCCAGCCGAAGAAAAGCATCACTCCCAGCTGTTAAGAATGCAATCCATAAAAAGCAATCTTCTAACATCTTCCATTGCCTGTATGAGTGAACAGGGCGGTCACCTGTGGAAGAAAAGAAAATGACTGCATGCGCACAATCAGCCTGATGGAGACATCGGATTTCGTGGTGCGAACACACACTAATGTCAGCCGCCGTGAAGTGTGTACGTTCACCGCGAGGGAATAACAAAAGCCAGCTGCAGTGTATAACACGGAGTTTATCAAAAAAAGAATACATAAACAAATGAAAAATGCATGACTTTGTGGCTTAAGTTGAGCGTGTCTGCAGCCAATTGTTTTTTTTCTGGAGACAGAAGCATGTGCACGGCCCGGGTACGGCTGGGCACACCTAATGTTGTACAAATTTATCTTACATTTCCGAGATACCGTGTCACAGGTGACCTTTCACGGAAAGGAATAATCAGGTTGTTTTTTACTTTTGGATTCGGCTGACATTTCCTCGTATCAGTCAGATAGCTTTTGACATAAAAGCCAAGCGAACATCTGCAGGGACCTTTTTCACTGTTGTAGTGAGAGAGAGAGAGAGAGAGAGAGAAAAAAAAGAATAATAATAAGCAGAGGAAACTGCGAGGCTTTTTAATGTGCAAATACAAGGAGAGCTGTGACCCGTCTTTGGCAGACTTTTCGCAATTCGCTGTAGAGACATCATAATGGCAATGTTTCTCTAAAACAAACAAAAGAAGAAACAGAGGCGGCTTCTGCTTGTCTTACTTATTAACACAAGTCTCCCCAGCACGAGGAAAAATAACAAACATGTATTTGTTTTAGCTGTTTACAGAGCGAGATACAACACTGGCTCTTTATGAAACGCAGTAAGGGAGAGGAAGAGTTTTTCCACTAAAGGAAATGTGACAAGACAGAAAATCGTGTATGTTTTAATCCAGGTGTGGTTGGACTTTGACCATCACTTCTGCCCAAACAAAAAAAAATTCCACCTTCTGAAATGCGACTGAACATTACACTGTAAAAAGACTGTCTTTTTAAGGCTGTATGAAGTTATCTAAAGCGATTCATTTAACCTGACAACAAGGTGAGAAATGTAGCTCCTGCTTTGGGTAGTCTGGTACACCAGTTGGAGCAGGAGAAACTAAATTTGTGAAGAGCAAAACCTTGACCCTTAAATAACCCCTTGACAAAGTAAGAACAGGAGGGAAATGTCCTCAGTCTAAAGGTGAGGGGAAAAAGCGGACCCTATAAAGACAGACGAGCGTACGCTCACTGACACGGTGGTGGAAGTTACCCCCTGCCTCTCTTTGAAGTCATGGAAACTGTAGATTCGGAAGAAAAACAACCTTTGACTTGAATAGAGAAAAATACATTTCAAAGAGACTCGCTGAAAGGGAAACTTTTGTCTGAAAAACAGAAACTCTTTTTTTTTTTAATACAAAATAAATAACAGAATAGATGAAAAATCAAACGTTTCACATAATGTTTGTAAAAAAATATTTGCTTCATTCATATTTTCAACAAAATTAAACTAGAATTACCACTTCGTCTACATTTATGACTGTGAAAGCACGGACGCTTCACACACAGATCTGTACGATCAGCACATTTTCAAGATTAGCGTCACCAATTCAGTATCTGACCAAATGTCTCCACCAAATGTGTCCTCTGTTCCTGAGATGTGACGTTGAATTTAAGACAGAAAACTAATTTTTTGCAGAACAAGATGATGTAACAGTGAAGTTGACCTTTTTATGTTTTGTATATAAAATGTTTGGACATAACTTAGCATACAAATTCTACAATTCTACAATACAAATTATCGTTCAGTCCAAGTGGACGTTTGTGGCAAATTTTAAATAATTACTTGAAGAAGAAGAAGAAGAAATTCCTTCAAAATATTCATAAGTTATTGCAATCAAAAGAATAAGGTGGGCACAGGTCAAACTCACTTTGACCTTTGATCACCAAAATCTCATCAGTTCATCCTTGACTCAAAGTTGACATTTGTGCCAAATTTAGAGATAATCACAAATATTTCGTTGTTGAGTCCAAGTGGACGTCAGTGACAAATTTGAAGACATTCTCCCAAGGCACTCTGGAGATACTGGATTCACAAGAATGTGCCAAATTTGAAAAAACAAATAAAAAAGAACAAACAAACCAAAAAAAACAGGTTCATAAATCTTGTAAAACTGCTGTTTTTTTATGTGTTTACAGATCATGTTGGGAATATCCATGCAAGTGAAAATGTCAGCACAAGGTAAGACTACTTTCTTTTGATGAACTGAAGGCTGAAATACATACAAAGAGATGATGGACACCCTGTAGAGGATATTATTCATTTATTTTGCGTTGTTGTTGTTCAGCAATGTGACAGTTGGTCTTTGTGATATTTGACCTGCACCGATCCCACCATGATGGGACAGCTAGGTGAAAAATGAGTGATGAATGCAGATTTTTACCCAGAGATGAATATTTGTCAGTCACTGTGCAAAATAAGTAAAATACTTTTGTACATGTTCACTTTATCATCTAAAAGAAATATATCGGTTTGTGATATTGGCAGAAATCAGCATGTTGGTGAATTCTGTTATTTTTATTAAAAGCCATGGATGCATTTCGTGGCATCAAATGCATACCTGCAATGCATTGTTGGTGATATTCTTTGCAGGCTAGCTCCCTCAGCCCTCTGAGGGCGGATCTCTCCAAGTTAAACTCAGGCTGAAATAGGATGACACTTATGATGGCGGGGATGATTCCCAGAGGATGAGTCTGTGAGGACATGTTCAACGACTAATGACACACAGCCCACAGCTCTCCGGCTCAGAACATCTGGCTGGATATCAGATCCGTATCAGATAATGAAGATGGAACCGCTCAGTGCCATCATAGTAAAAAGGGAACAAATGTATTTTTCAGTTATTTCTGCAAAAATGTGACCATTGTCCAACATTTCTTCATACAAAAAAAGCTTGTTGGCAAACAGCTATCGCATTAGCTGTCTGGAGACAGAGATGACTTGGTGACCTGTGGTTACCTTACATGTGGCCGTTGTTTGGCAGGTTTCATGGTAAGAGAGAGTCTCCCCTCTGCGTCACCCGTACTGTGAATTACAGCCTGTAACAGCCTTAACAGCATTACACCTTCTCAGCTTTCTGCAGAATCCTTCTGCTTGTGCTGTTTCTACAACTTTATCTGCCCATGAAGATCGATAAACCCTCAGGATATTTCTACAGCAGCTTTTCCACTCATTTAAAAAAAAGAAAACACGCTATAGACTCAATAAATCTGAATGTAAACTAAAGTGTTGATTTTAACCCTTTGAAAACTTTTTTTTTACAAAGACAAGGGTAGAAGGCAATGAGCACATTAACAAGACGTGGCCCAAAAATTAGCAAAAAATTAGTATAAAGGTACAAGAAAATTAACTGAAAATGGACAAAACAAATGAACAAACAAAAAAACATAATAAAAAGTAAAAGGGTTGAACATTTTTAAAAAAGTATGCATATACATTTAAAAAAAAAAAATTTTAAACCCTTTTTACTTTCCCGTTTAAAAATAATAATAATTTTTATGACTTTTTCTTGTCACCTCTTACTAATTTCTTGCAATGTGTGAGACATCTCTTGTCAAGTTGCTCACTGCCTTTTTCCCCCAAAATTTAAACTACTTTGCTTAACCTTTGAAACCTTAAGAAAACTGTGATTTCTTTCAAAAAAAAGGTGGAAAAAAATGAGCTTGGTAAGAAATTCCACAAATTGCAAGAAAATAGTATATTTAGATTTTTTTTTTTTTTTTAAAAAGATAGGGAAAAAGGAAAAAAACTGGAACTACATTTATAGCATATCATAATTACATATTTAGATTTTGTAATATATTTTTTAAACAACTTTATATATAATATTTTTCAGATTCTTTTCTTTTTCTTTTTTTTAAATCAAATTTCTTGTAAATTGTTGGTTCACTTTTTCTTTTGTTGCTCATGGCCTTCCTACCATGTTTTTGAAAGAAATCATGCAAATTTGTTCAATTTTCAAAGGGTTAAACAGCTTGTAAGAGGCATATGAACACAGAACAAGAAAAGTGATGTGGATCCAGGTTTCAAAGGGTCCAATCAGTCACTCAAAGTACATTCGTGGGTGAATCATCTGGCAATTTATGGAAGAAAATGTCTAATCTGGCACACAAATTCATTGTTTATTTCATTTTGCAAGTGAAGGGCTTCGGTCGAAGACTTTTTGGCAGATCTCAGGAGCCACATTACCTGTTTTGAAGCATTTTAAGTGTCTTACAAAGTAATTCAGAGAAGGTACGGTGTTTGCCTCGGGGGGCTGAAGAGCTGCAACGTGATGCTCCTGCCGATGAAAGCTCTCCTCAGATGAGGCTCCAGGTTGGTGGGATGCACGCACGTCTTTTTCGCCGTGCTGGGGGGACGCTAATGTGACATGACGAGGTGCTCGGATGGGAGGGGGGGGGGGGGGTCCGGGGGTATGCATGGCCTTTTGTTGGTGATTGGCTCTGTCAGCTTTCAAGGCTACCTTGTACTGAACATCCAGGAAGGAGACGAGTAACACTGATTGGCTCGGACTTCTCAGCCTGCTACCTATCTCCCTCTCCCAGCATCATAAGAAAACACACTTTGAGTGCGTTGGTGAGACAGTGAGTTGAGAAATTGGAGCGGATGATGTTTATTGTGCAGTAAGTGGTAGAAAGAGCCGTGAAATGCGGCGGTAAGTGGAAAAGAGGAAGGTGCTTTACCTCCACAAGGACGTGGAAATGCACATTGAGTGCAATCTTGCCGTGCACTTGTAATGTGTAAGCTGGGTTTTGTTATGTATGCATGAGTACTTGTGGTCTAAATGAGCAGTTATAATAGAAGAAATAAAAAAATAAATAATACATTTCGCACTAAATGCTGAAGTGCCCTCAGATGCAGTTCCTCTATTGGCCACCAGGTGCTTTCTCAATAATATCCCAGACTGCATCAATGAAAGTTGGAAAATTCAACTTTTCTCCAGAGATATTTGTTTTCCATTAGTACTGTAAAGGGTATCAATAGCGTTTCTTCAAATGTGTGTCTTGGTGCCAGTTTTGAATCTTATTGTCCTATTGAGGAGACATTAAAGCAGCATTAATTGATTTTTTGGCCACTTGGGGGCAGCAGAACAAGCTGTAAACACAACATTGACACATTATTATCTTATGATGTGATTTATGGAGCATGTGTTTACACGTCCTGCAGACTCAGAGCAACATTAGCTCTCATTTAGAGTTTTGGTTCTGGTAACCTAATGAGTCTTAAATTCACTCACATTTTAGCTCTGATTTGGTCTCCACCAATTTCATGTTGCTGTAGTTATTAACAGATAGCGTAGAGTAGCTTTATCAGAGATGTTATTTATTTATTTGTTCATTTATTTTTTATTTGTTCATTTATTTATCTTCTATAAATGGCTTCCAAAACAAAAAGCTAAGATTTGTTTACATTTTTGGCAGTGTGTACATTTGGTTTTTGCACCAAACTATAAATAGGAGGTAAATGAGAGTATAACAGCACAAAATAAAATAAGTACAAAACAGATGTTAAAAATAATACAGTGAGATGGGAAAAAGTAAAAAAGATTAAAATGTATAGATAAATAGTCAATAGATAAATAGATACAATTCAATTAAAAGCCAAACTCACCTTTTATTGTTATAAATTTCACACAACATTCAGGTCATAATTACAAAAAGAAACCTTGACCAAAAGCTCCAACATATAACATAATTGGGGCTTCAAAAGACAAAGTGCCTAAAACAATACTAAAGATGCCAGTAGTTTTTTGTGATTTTACAGGAAAAATTGTGACAGCGAAAATATAGCCAAATTCTAACAGTAATGCACAGTTTTCCAAAAAATACAGTAAAATACCAAAAGTCTTTATGCTTTTTGGGGCCAGTGTTACACTGTAAAACTCAAATTGTACTGTAAATACTGCAGTAAATTAAATGGTAATATACTGTTGAAATACTTTACAGTATTAGAATAACAGCAGGATGCTGGCAGCTACAGCTGCCAGTGGTTTACGCAGTTTTACGGGAAAATTTGTTACAGTGTGTGTGTTTTGGCGTTTAAACTTGGTTGCACCATATTGAGGGAGAAATTTCATCTTCGGCTTGGCCCAAATGTTCGGCTCCCTTCCCTTGAAACGGATATTTCCTCTGCTGTCTATATTTAAAAGCATTAGAGAAAATAATCAGTGCTGTACTGTAATTTGGTTTAGTTTGGGAATCCCTGGAGTCCCTGTGGGAAAAAACCTGCTGCTAAACAGTAGGCTGCTAAATTACAAATCACAGCTAACAGGAATGAGGGGAACATAATGCCAAAAGATAGAGAGAGAGCAGCTCGCAGTGTCTGTACAACGTCAATGTTTGTCATTACAATTCATATAGAGTGGGAGGAAATTGTCAAATTTATGTCAAATAACTTGTAGTACCCCACGGAGCTCACAAAGCAGCGCAGATGTCGCCCCTTTCCTAATAAAAAAAAAATACAGTTTAATTCTTTTGTTTGATTGAAAATAAATTATGAGAGAAGAGAAAACCTAATTGGAGTTGCTTTGTCTCGATGCTTTTAACTTAAGCTCAGGCGTCAGGGACCTTGAAGCTGTGATCAAAATGCCAGAGGCGGCATTGCTGGGAAGACAAAAGGAGGAGGAAGAGGAGAGTGGCGGCAGCGGTGATGGCGTTGTGGGAGATCTGGCAGACCTGCGTCTTAGTTTTTTAAATAACAATTAGGCGATGAGGACAAAACACCTCTGCAAGACGTGGAATTAAATGTGAAACAATAGTATTTTTGTTTTTTTCTTACTTGATTTTATTTGATTCCAAGCGAGAGCACATGAAGTATTAAAAGGTTCTCCTGATAGTTTCGACTGCAGGCAAATAATGAAAGCAGCCAGACGTTCTCCACTGAGGAAACGCAGTGCGCCGATCTTCGCCGTCAAGGTCAAGAATGTGGCTCATCACAATAATAATAATTAGAGCTGCTCATTTTTAAATCTGTAAAGCTTTACTTATTGAGTTTGGTGCAGGTGGGGATAATAGCTTTCCAGGTTTGGTGCTTTGAACTGAACAGACTGGACTGGAGGATATATAGTGCATTTTTGGGGACTATTTTCAGTGGCGGATTAATCCACATTTGGTGCTCCAGTGAGTATTTGTGGCGGCAGGGTGGTTTAATAGGAGTCAAAATTAACTACAGTGTGTGTGTTCATGGCAGTGAAGCAACATGTCAGCCAGTGCAACATTGTGGCTCACAGATTTATTTCTGTTACAATATGACTTATATATCCAGTTCCCCTTGATTCCAGTGTAATGCTAAGCTTACATGCGAAGCTAAGTCCCTCTCCAGCTTTTTACTTATTGTGCATAAACACGAGAGGGAGTATGCTGGCAGCATAAAATTGTCTGCTTTTTGCTCGTATTCTGACAGAGACATCATTTCTAAAAAGCTGTTTACATGGCCTGAAAATAACACTCCGTTACCCCTTTTAAGCCTGAACAAGTTTCATTTCTTTCAAAAACTTAATCAAAAGTTACAAAAAAGTTACACACCAGAAATTGTCCTGAAAATTAGTTTTAGTGGTGGCAGTTATTGCAAAAAATCTGCAGAAAAAAACCCAGAAAACTATATTTACAATAATTATAAATAGAATAAAAATCAAAAATACATATTTTTTTCTCTTAACAGTAATGCTAATAACCAGTCAAAATAATTACAATAGATTTTGTTTCCCCAACAACAAGGTCATTAGATTATCTTTAGTAACTGGGTCATGATTTCTGGAAGGAGACATTGCATTGAGTTTTTTAAATTTACAGAGAAGAGGGAAAATAAATACATTTGGGGATAAACTGTCCCTTTAAACCTGCAGGCAGCGAAAGAACAGCACTAAATAAGACTAACATGATTGTCTACAGCTTTGCTCTGCAACATGTACACACACTTTTGGCTGTTTTTGTGTCGGTATATATAACATCTTCCCACACAGGGGCGAGCATACGCCGTACACCTGTTACATGCACCACTGCACATCTGGTCCAGTCCCTTTGGAATAAAAATATACAGGCGGGCTGGAGAAGTTGACTGTAACAGGTTAACTTCTATAACTTTTTGTGCCCACAGACAGTAAAACTTTAAATTGGACTGCAAAAACATAGTTATTTATCATTAAATTGGACAGATGGTTACTGAGCTGAAAACATGCAGCTTTAACAATTCATAATATTAGCCTTATGTTTTACAATAGATTATTATTAATTTATTCCTTTTGCCAAAGAAAACCAAGCCTTTTTATCATGTTTCCATCAAATCATTGCCCAAAGAAAGTAATAAAGAGTGTGTTTCAAGCTTTCCTTTTGTAACTGCATTTTGAAATATGGATCCATGCTACAGGAGATGCTCAGAAGCAGGGGTGTCTATAGATTTGAGGACATTGGGGGCTCAGCCCAGACCTCTATTTTGATGCTTTTTTATACAATCTGGCAACTTATTTACCCTTAAAAACTTTAAAACTAGAGATCAAGGGCTTTTTTAGCGTTTTTAGGGACATTGTATTATTCATTAGAAGGTAGGTGGCGGTGCAGAAAGAGGGAAGGCATGTCAGATAATTTTTTAAGCACCGGGGATGGTCTTTTTTATTTTTGTTTTTTATTTTGGCTTAGAGGAGGGGCATAAAACTTAAATGGTTTTGTATTTAATTTATTGCTGATTTTTAAAGAAAATGGGCCTGCAGGTTTGAAAAGGATTGTTTTTTTTTTTTCCTTTTTTCTTTTAATTTTTTTAAATTTATAAATTTATATTTAAAAATGTTTTCAATATTTTATATGACTTTTTTATCTGTTACTTTTTTATTTTTTGGCTTTTTTTCAACTTCTTGGCATATTTTTTTCTTTAATCATTTATATGTGATTTTTAAAGAAAACATGCCTTCCAAACCCTCATCTAAATGAAAATCTTCAAAATTACACCATTTATTTTTAGCAAGAAAATGTTAAAACTTAACATAAACTTATCAGATATCTGATGGTCCTTGATGCATTTTCCCCAAGTCACGATGGAAAAACTAAATGTGGAAAAAAAAAATTGTGGCTTTTGGGAGGGTAAAACAAACAAACAAAACATCCACCCTCCACATCAGATAAACGAAGAACAGTCCCTTAGGCCTGACAACACCACAGTTCAGAACATTTGTCAGTTTCTTCTAACATTTTTCTAAAGTATGTGTTGGATAAGACAGTCCATTTGTGCACCGTGATTCAAAGTCACTTCAGTGTCACCTCAGCTGAAAGGAAAGCCTCAATTTGAAACATTAAGGTGGTCTGAGAAGTCACTCTGACCCATCTCGCAGTGACAGAGCTATTTACTATCCTCTTTGCAGTCAGTCTGACCGCAGCGGAGGCGAAATTTTCATCAGCCCGTTGCCCTGCCAAAACTGTGAAGGATAATTTCCCTTAATTACACACAAAGGAAGCTTTGAATCTGACCGCTCATTTCTCCCGTCACTAATGACACCCTTTTGCTGAGACTCCTCCATCCCCGCTGAGTGTTCGGAGGACTGTCATAAGTTCAGAGCTGCCTGATAAAACATCAGTTTGTTAAATGTACATGTTTCTGCTTTTTACAGACTAAAAACATGTTTCAGTGCCGCCATGCTGTCAGAAGCACGGTCTGATGACAAAAACAAAGGAGGAAGGAAAACAGGATAACAGTGAAATTTAACAAGGACAGAATCAACTGATCATGTGACATCTTTTATGATCCTAGATCCTGGTTTGTGTTTTTTTTTTTTTTCGAACCATCCATATCATCCTCCTGGATACTGTAAACAGCAATGAGCAAGAAAAAATTAATTCAGAAAATAAACACATTTCAATTCAATACCAAAATAGACCATGTCCAGGACAGCGAGGAGCAGTGGCTGAGCGTACTTGTGATTGCCTTGAAAACACGGAGAAAATTTGCATATTGAGTGGAATTCTATTATAACATTCGGTATTTGAGGACCTGTTACTAATGCTTTGTACTCACAGCACTTCCCTCACATATGCATAATTCAAACATATATTTCACTTTATTGCCCTGTTGTTGGCCATTCCTCGACAAGGAAAATAAGCCATATTTATATTTTTTGAGTGGCAGAATTAAACAGAACTTAAACAGAGAAGCACAAAAGGTATTTAAAAAAATGGTATATGCTGCAAGCTTGGACCCAAAACGAGCAACATAGTCAGTGTGCGAGCATTGCTTTGCCAGCCCAGATATCAGAGTGAAATGTTGGCATTGTATCTTTCTGCAAAACACAGAAAAAACAGCTGTGTTTCCGGTTTGTCTGTCAGCTGTCCGTCCCATTCTCCTGAATGCAATATCTCAATAACACTCAGAGGGATTTTCTTCAAATTTGGCACCAACGTGCACTTGGACTTAACAATGAATATTTAATTTTTTTTTGTGGTCATAGGTCAAAGTCAGTGTGACCTTGCATCTGTCTTATTATCATGAAAAAGATACATATCTGAAGAGTGCCTTGAGGGAATTCCTTTAAAAAAAATTGACCTTGTACCTAATAGCGTGACTAAAAATGTCAGGACTCATGACATCAGTATTCCTAAAATCCTGGCCATAGATCCTGCCAAGAGGAAATCAATTTCCATAATCCCTGTTATATATTAACAAAACCTTTTATACTTATTTGGCCATTAATTAAGCCAATTAACCCCCTAATTAACCCATTTTTGTAGGTCAACATCCCTCTCCTCACTTATAATTGGTATAAGAACGATGTAGGACTAAAGAGTCATTGAAGTTTTGGATGAATCATTTCTTTAAGGCTGATTTTCTTCTCTGGAGGATGAGCCTGATGTTTCTCTTGTGTATTCTTTCTAAGTTATGGTGTTTACAAAAATAAGTGCGCGCTCAGACAGATGCCACCATTACTGCATACCATGTGTCCTGGTGACAGGACGTAAAACCCGCCAGGCTCTCCTCATGATTCTCTCCCGGAATAAATGAACCTGGGGACTGTAATTAAGTTCAGGTTGCTTTTTATCAAGTCACGTAGCAGGAGAAGAGATCCTTCAGTTAAAGCAATAAGCCACATTATGATCTACATAAATCTGCATTTTAATGCTACAGGAATTTAATCAACGTTAACTTATTTAAAGGGACATTGACCCGAATTCAAAGCAAACATTTTGTTTGTTTATGCTGCCAGTTCTCAACCAGGCTCATACTCAGCCAAACCGGCTTCACTTTCAACATAAAAAAATCAATCAAGCTATTCTTTATTTATATATATAAGTTTATATATATATATATATACCCTTGAGCAAATGTTGAATACTTTTTTTAAAAAAAACATTTTGTTTTCTTTTTGACTTTTTTGACAATTTTTTGACTTTTTTCAAAAATAAATATACTCAGAGGGCTTCAGTAAACTATAGGCTACATGTAGCGAGTTGTAGCCAAATTAAGCTAAAAGGTAAAATGAATTTCAAGATTTGGAAAGTATCCAAATTCCACATGGAGCCATTTTGTCAGTGACTTACTTATGATGTTTTAGGTATCCTTCTGCGTCAGCTGATTATGCTCCAGGATGCCGTTATGGTGATGTCAAAAAAATGCACGTGGTGGGATAACATCGTTACGTTTACACACAATGGGCACATAACCAATGCGGATCGTCGCGATGGTCGGGATAAGGCAAACAAACGGCGGTGTATACTAATACTGTCACTGGTACTGTCCAGCTGTATTCTCATGTGACGCTGTCCAGCTGCATTCAGGGTGGACACGGAGGGTGGTTTTTGGCGTCCCACTTGACTGCCGAAAGCACTGACAGAGCAGAGCTACTGTGTGTGACAAGTCCTGTTTGAGAACCAATTTAAATTCCATATTTCAGTAACATTTCTAGAATTTTAGGATGTTTCTAGAATTTTAGGATGTTTCTAGGATTTTAGGATGTTGAAAGGCGTTTCCCGGATTTTAGGACGTTCCTAGAATTTCAGGACATTTTTAGTATTTGAGGACATTAGGGCCTTAGCTTGGACCTCTGTTGGGGGTGTGGGGGATCCTCCAATGGCACTTGTTTTCATAAACAAGCTCTATTTTAATGCTGTTTTATGCCGTTTGGCATCTTATGTATACTAAAAGTACAAAAATGAGTGTAATGTGTAATGCACCGTATTTTCATTGGCTGTTACAATATGGTTGGGGGGCCACTCAGCTCCCTCTCAGGGTCCAGATTTGACCCGCAGGCCGTAAATTTAATATTACTGCTGTATATGTTCATTGTTTATTTTGAGCTTTATCTATTTTTCATGCTAGTATAACCTCTTTTGAACTATTAAATTGGAAGTTTCATAGTTAGTCAATAAAAAATGAGCACTTCATTGAAATAAAAAGATGAAAAGCTAACAGCGGTTAAAATTACAAACATATTTGATTAGCTTAATTACTTTAATGGCGCTTTAATACTGATGGAGAGAAAGTCATCTGTGTGTTTGTTATCTTTGTGATGATAAATGTATTTTGAGCCACTGTGGAATAAGACTTAATAACTTGTGGACTCCAGAACAATCTGAATATTAGATAGCAGTTCTGGGAGTAAACTTTTAATGAAAGTATTTTTGGTGTCTTGGAGCAGACGGACAAACTGCTGCTTATGTAGATGAACATGCATATGCAATGATATCAAGGGACTCCAACTCCTCTCCTCGTATCTGTTTTCATTCCCTTTGAGTTGTTGAAACTTGTGTGTGTAATTCGGCGAAAAGCCTCTGATTAATTAACTGATTAATTCACCTTTTAGCTGCTGCATTTGGCTTCATATTGCACGACGACACATCGGAGAAAACATGCGCCCTAATTGTCTGGAGACTAATGGGTTTCACGGCTATGAATCACTGTGAAATTGATTCATTTTTTCCCCCCTGCTTGTTTTATCCTGATGGCTGGTCGTATTTAGTGAGCTTGGACGGAACATTTTTAAATAATGAAGTGCAGATCTGCATTTATCCCACTTTATTTGAATATGTGAGGGGCTTCAGGGCTTCTTATTATTCCTATTGTCTGTTTGTTTGCGCTCACCTCACAGAGTGTCGTTTTTAATGAGGCAAACATGATATTCTCCAGGTCTTTGCTCCGTGGTAACTGCAGCTCCTCTTTTACATCTGTGGGGCATGCGGTAAAAAAGCTTAACGAAAATATGCCGACGCCTCTGGAGCTTCTCTCCCTCTCTCCATCTCCATCCTCCCTCTTATGTGTTTTTAAATCTCTGTTTTTGAGCATCTGAGGCCATTACGCTAACAATAGCGGCACTCAGAAGAAGAAACAGCGAGAAGAGGAAGATGAAGAGATAATGTGGAGAAGAAGATGCAGTTGCATCTGCATGGAAAAGGGCAGTGAAAAGACTCCAGGGTTCACGCTCTGCAGATGAGCTGCAGCTGTGTCTTAAAATCAGCTGTAATATTTGTTTTTTTCTCTCTTTGCAAATCCTCCATGACTCCCTCCCAGCATTTTATCTATTTATTTATATTTGTTCTCATGGCTCTCAGTGTAAGAGGTTGTTGCCGCGGCAAACCCTGACGCTACTATGCATTCGGCCCAGAATGCACACCAACAGAGACAGAATAAACATTTCCATGCTTCTCTAAGAGAGATGATGCAATGCCATTTTATCTCTTTGAAGGGAAATCTGATTGGAATGATCTCACAAGACTAATCTTTGTTTTTCTTTTCTTTTTTTTTGGGTGCTGCATAAGCAGCTGCACCATTTTCATGTTCAATGGAGAAACACGGAGTTCTTAGTAACGCTTCAAATTAATGAGAACCTCTTTTTTTCCCTACCAAATTCCCTTTAATCAGTGCCTTTCCTTGCTTGTTTTCTTGTACGCAGCGTACTTCATGATACGCAGCAGATGGTCCGTGACACCACTGCAAAAGAAGATGTTGACACTGTAATCTTGCGATTAATGGCACCAGTTATCTTGTGAAAACACTGATGTTTTAACTTCCTTTTAATATCCATTCTCTCCTCCAGTTAGGAAAAAAGAAATGGGGGAATGCTGAAAATTAATTAAAGGGCGGAAAAAGCCAGGGGAAAGAATAGTAATGAGCAAGTGGAAATGGGCATTAAAAACGGCTCCTGTCCACCCTTAAGTTACATTTTTATTATTTAGTCCTTTTGCAGGACAAAAATGATCTTCACCAGTTTGCAAATTGCCATTCCTAAACAGATTTGATCACAATAAATATAATAAATCCTAATAACAACATTGTAATTAATCTTAAAACCTTAAAATTTGTGTCATCCATAAACTATGGGCACGCACAATTTGACAATTTGTTGCTGTAAACCTGCAGATTAAAATAATGGCGGTAAATTTAGCGCTTACATTTCTGACTAACTTTTTTTAGGACAAAACAAACACACAGAACAAAAGCAGACTTCTCATTTCAAGCTTGCAACTGTTAATTTTTCCCGCCGGACGTCAACTGTTGCTAAACTTTAACAGATGAAATTAACTAAACCATTAACCCATTAACCTGAAGTTAGTTCAACAAATGTTTTGAAAATTCTGTCTTGGTCTCACTTTATCTTCTTAGTTTCTAATGGGCACATTTAAAAAAAGGTCTCGTGTGAAAGGGGGTTTAAATTTTAGCTTTATGGTTGTGTGCTAAAAAAAAACAGAGGCTAAATGTCTTAAGCAAAGTGGTTGATGATGTCAACCCTGCTGAAAAAACCCAGCTAAAAACCAGCTGATGCTGGTCTTTGATGGTTTAGCTGGGTGAACCACCAGCTGGACATGCTGGTGTGACCAGCCTGTCAAGATACGCGCATTTATCTTTATGCATATCCCATGACAGCTGATTTATGCTCTTTGCTTTCCATACTTCCCCCTCATGACACTGTTATTTCTCCAGACTCAAGGACATTGATGTGGTTTCCGTTTTAGAGGAACTTCAGTGGATAAACCAGCTAGAGTGACCATCACAAGCTGCTGTGACCAGCTAGACCATCAAACACGATCTGAAAACATACCTTAAGCTGGTTAACCATCTTTACCATCTTAGACAAGCTTAGTGAGGAAATGATAAACTGTAAATATTTCAGTTGTAAGGGCTTTTTTAAAATCCGAAAACCCAAAAGCAGTTAGCTTATATACTCCTCTGAGTAACACTATTACCGGCGTTGCTTGATTTAGCCAGAAAGGTCTCACTGAGATACAAGATCTGTTCTTCTAGGGAGTCCTGTGGGTACTAAGCCAGTTAACCGGACATGCTAACCGTTGAAGTGTACAAAACAGCATAGCCTATAAACACACAGTTTAATCCAATCTTTACGTTTTTGCTCTTGCGTTTTGAAAATCCTTTAAAAAAAGACACCGCCCACCAACTTCTTTAAACACTAAGTAGCCAGTCGCTCTACTGCAACCTCATGCGCGCCGATTCGGTTCAGAGTTGCGGGAGTTTGGCAGCGACGAGCGTCTCTGGCAGGCTGCTGCTCTGAGCTGAGACATGGAGGTCTGGGTCTGTGATAATCCCAGTCCAAATGTCTCCCTTTTGTGCAAACAAATCCCACCGATAGGGCCAATTCAGAACTCTATGAAGAACCACAGGCGGCAGATTTCTCTGAGTAAACCCTTATGTGAGAGGGAGGACTGGAAGGACATGAAAGCACTGGCTTGCCTCCTCACTCGCCTCTCTCCCTCCGTCTTGATTTTTCCTATCTACCCCCTCCTCCCCTCTCTCTCTTCCCACTCGAGTGTTTGCCCAACATCCTTTAATTTGAGGTATTTTGTGACTGTCTCAGCCGTGGTGAGGGACAGCTCTGCAGCGTTCAGTGAGCTCTCCAGAATCCTATGAATACCCATGTTTATGCTCTTTGAAAAGATCCACAAGCAGCACCTTCAGCACATCGTATGGGGAAGCTGCTCTCTCGGCGGTGGCGGTGGCGGTGGCGGCCAAAGCTTCTCTGCGTGGAAACTGTACCACATCAAACAAAACATCACAGCATGTTGACTAACAGGCCTGCTTTTTTGGCGTTTGCCTGCTGACATATTTTCATAATTCATCAGTCATGATTGGTAATTGGATTCAAAATGACTTTTATTGTTAGATTTGGAAAGAAAGCGATGTTGTTTGATTTTACAGCCGCCCATTTAAATCTGATTTGCATTCACCAATTGATGACACTCGGTGATAATAAAATACAAAAAGAATAGATGTTGATTATGAACAAATTGCAAACACAGAGGCAAAATCATTCAGTGCGTCCCTGTTAACCTTTATCTGTGAGACTGAGAAGAGTTTTCAACCACTGAAAAAAATATGTGATTATCTTATTTTAATGATCCATGGTTTTCATAGAAACACAAAGGTCTTGTTGAAAATACTGTAATTTCATGTAATGGCTGCTAGCTTTCATTATTTCAAATTGGTTTCTAAAAATATAAAAAATTCTAGTTTGGCTTTGCTTGTGGCTCTGAATATCAAGGAGTAAATGCAAACTGATTTAATTGCCAAATGTTTCATCAGGTTTCAGGATATCACTCATCTGAGATAGTGGGGCACCAGTCTCCCCAACATGGGGAAAATTTTGAGCAATTTCCTAAGTTATTTGTATTAGAAACAAATCAGTATTTTTTTTGCTAAATTATAAGTTTGAAACACATTTTTTTGTTTCTTCAACAATACCGGAGAATTTTTAATTGTACAGATGGATGCAAGACTTGATTGAGTTATTTTTACGTAACAATCAGGCCCCTAGTAACAGTGTTGGGATTGGATGCCAATTTTTCAAAATGGAAAAAAAGCGGAATTACAGCTTCTGACTCCGTCAAATGATGCAATTGAGCCCAAAAACACTTTTTTTCAATGGACTTACATGATGAGATAGACGTCAATCAGTGGATACATTTCATCATAACCCCTGAGAAATCACCAATAGCATTTGATTAAGTTGGTCCAATAATATTTTGAATGTCTTGAAAAGCTGAGCAATTAAATACTTTCACAGTGTGATGCGATACACTTTATCAATCATGTAGGGAAATTTGTCTTGGACTCAGATGTTGCACCTATAAATGCTTTCAAAGGATCAGCACTCGCTGTACCACATTGCAACAAAAAATCGCTGATAATCCATGTTGCACATACTAAATATAGCACATACATTGTACACTTTCTGATGTGATAGTTAATTCTAGAGTTTTATGCACCCATCCAATCCAATCCAATCCAATCCAATCCAATAGAGCCTTCTTTCTTCACAAGCTCTATTGAAGAGGGAACAACTCTTCAAAGCTTTGCCCAAATTTCATATTAGGCACTCACTCTTTGGTGTGTTTAAACTGGAAAGAAGTTGGTTTGCACACTAAAAAATGCTCAGAATTGCTCTCTATTTAACCTCAGTGCATACTGTGATTTCTTTTATATCAATTGCAAAAAGAGTGTGCTAGTTTCCATCTGTGTAGCCTGTGATCCTTCTTTTTTTAGAGGTCATTTCTGTGAGGTGTGAGCAGTTCATTTGACATTGACTGATTTTCCGTGGTTTATTTAGACACATTTTAGAGGCCTGACGTTGTAACGCAGTTTAATGGTTTAAAAGAAAAGCAAAAATCAGTTGAAATTTTGAAATACAGGGCATTCATTCATACATTCATTCTGCACTGGTAATTAGGTAACTAATGACAAACCTCTTGTGTGGGGCCTGAACACAAACATCCTCTTTTTAACTAACTAGTTGGTTATCATAGAAATAATGTAAAAAAAATGAACGTAGTGACTGTTATGTCACCCGTTGGTTTGTGTATACATATTTTTGATGTAAAGTTGTGCATTTTAGAAATGGGGGTCTGTGGGGATTGACTTGCTTTTGGACCAAACTTCAAGTGGCCAGTTGAGTAACTGCAGTTTTTTGGCAATCCGTGTTGGCTTCATTTTTCTGCCCTGAAGGTTGCTGCTTGGTCCTGCCTCCCCACTATAATAAGAGCCGTTACGCTGTGTTTTGTGCCTTGCTCGAGAGTCCGCTGATTATAGTTCTCACTGTGAACCGGCAACCTGGTGTTCACATCTCTCAGTAGACGTTTGTAATCTGCAGCTTCTCCTGGCTGGGCATTGACTTACACAATAGCAGAGTCTGCTGAGACTGCGTCCTCGTTCTCAGAGAGGTTTATTGCCTTTCTCTCAGTACTCTGAAGTCTGAGGTGAAGCTGCAAAACAAAGTCCTTTTGATAATTACAGTCACTGTCATTTGTTTGTGGGGCCTCTTGTGATTTATCCCTACTGAATGCCTCTGATTCATCATTGCTCCAAAACATTAGATTAATTCCCTGCTTTGGCAAGCAGCCTGCCAATTACTTTTAGGGTCAGCCGTAATCAGCACAACACTCTTGTGCTATTGTGTAGATTAGATGAGAAGCGTATCATTAAACAGGACAATAGACGCTGAATGTCCAAATCAGGACGCGTCTCCTGGAGGACTGGTTTTAATAAACTAAAGTCGAGGTCATGCAGAAAGTTTTTGCTAGTCCACCCCAACCATCCAGTCTGGAGGTTTTCCCTTTGGCACTAACAGCGTCATAACAGGTGATTGGTTTATTATAAGTCCGGAGCAGCTGAAATTCGACAATAATCTTGTTTGATTTTGACAAGCCCAGTCTGTCCGGGCTCAGGCAGAGTGAAGCGGTCCAAGGCTCACCAAGTTCTGAGAGTAATGCTGGCAAATCTTAATGGCTTTGGAGAAAATCTGAGAAAGTGAACTGGAATAGAAGTAACTTTAACCATCAACTTTCATGCATGACACAGCTTCTTGACTTGGTTCTTTATAGAAAAAATACAGAGATAAGTCTCAGTTGTTCTCTTTTTCAAATCGCTTATAATAAAGAAATTACATATTTATTATTTTATTTGTAGAACACATTTATCCAAAAATTACAAGTATTTGCTGGTTCCAGTCTCTTGAAAGGGATGTTTTGCTGTTTTTCTCTGTTGTAAATTATTGTGAATGACTATGTTTGTTGATCTGACAAAAAAAAATAAAGCCATCCAGTTTGGCTCTGAAAAAAACCTTTTTTTTCTACTTTCTAAATTTTGATAGATTAACAGCTAATACCTAACAGAAACAAAAGAAAGACAAAAAACTTTAAAGCCTTCACACACTTGTAACATGACACAAAAAAATCACAAAAATGCAAAATACTTGGCTACGAATATTTCATATAAAAAATTAACACATACCAGCAGTTATGTAAATTTGCGACAGTTGCAACACTTTTTCAGTCAGTGTTTTAAATAGATTCAGCAGTGATGCAAATTGGCATTTAACTGGCATCCTGTTGACCTAAAGCAGCATCCAGCAGTCTGTCTGGGGGTAGGAAGTTGTATAGCCAACATGTTCTCACTCTCAACTCGTCAAATACCCATTCTTGGCCAGTAGCCCTGTAGGCCTTTGTCAAACTACAGTATGAAACTCTAGTACCCCTTGAGCTTATCAATTTATACTCCAAACATGCATTGTGTCTTTTCGTAATAAAGTTTCCTTTCGACAGAAAATGTACAGATTCTGCTTGTTAAATGCACATAGTATCTTTTCAAAATAAACTTCCAACATAGGTTTACTTGCTTACTTTATTAGGTTTACTTCAACAAAAGTAAATGTTTGATTAGAAAAAACAAGATGGTTTGGTTTTGGATGCATGTTTGTTGTACCTCAACTGACTTAGCTTAGTATGCTAGACATACTATCATACTAGGCTGTGTTGTTATTAAAAATATCCTGGTTTGCTTTTCGTTTTACACTGGACATGAACAGTCTGGTCTACTTGAGTGAAAGTCCGGAGTTTGTTTGACCCATCCATCTCACCTCCCGACCACCTTAGATGATTCTCTCACTCTTTATACTACGGCTCGAGGCAAAAAAACACCGAGCCATGCGTCTTATCCTGAGGCGAAGGATGCGTCAGTATGTCACGCCAAGGCCATTGCCCAAGCGTTGATATTTCATGAGCTGGTAGTGAGACCAGTTTGGAATAAGCTCCTCTTAACTTTTTAATCAGTTTCCTCTTTGCAAAATGCTCTGAGTTAGTTTGAGTTTAAATAGTGACAAAGGTATGTCTGGAGCTTTTATTGTGAAATGTGCAAACAGAAGGAGTGGATCTGGTTATGACTTTCTTTTTCAAGGTTGAAAGGAATAATGAAGTTTTATTATAATCCTAAGTATTGTCAAAACATGATTTGTTGATGCCTTTATTTAAGGTGTAGAAGCTCTGAAAAATCAACCTCATTATGAAAAAACTTTTCCCCCTATAATATTCTGTTTGAAATACATATTAATGTGCAAATTATTCACATAAAACCATCCCCGGTGTGTTAAGGCCTTTAATACCAAAAAATGCCCGGATATGATCCTTTAAAACTATGTTTTTCTTATTGTATTCCCAGTTACAGTTGCCCTACAAACTATATTTGTGATCGAATTGGATCAGGTGGTGTGTGATCCTTTGCCTTCACCTGTACAACAGCCACCACTGACCTATCACGTACTGTGAGCAGCTTAGCTCCTAGTCTGTACTGCCCTTTGCAGGCACGATTTGAGAACTCCCGTTGTTTGATCCCAGGTTCAGTCTGCAGCACAGAGTTTTTCCTGCTGTTGAGGAGAAGAAGGAGGCACATTGCTCATAGACCAGCCTGAAAGAGTTTAGTTTCTGATGCCTTCAATGGTATTAATATTTTACCGTCACAAGATCCAGAAGCTCGTTTTACAACTGGACCTTACAGCCAATTTAACCAGGTCAGAGTCCAGTTTGTTGTTGACAGTCAGGAGATAAAATGAAAGCGTTTGAAGATCTGAGTCTCCATACGTTTGCTTGCAGTTTCCCCCTTAAAGAATTTTTTTTTTTTAAATTAGGGCTTAAACCACGACAGCCAACAGTACATGGTTGTGTAGGAGAAATAATAATAATAAAACCTGCCTGAAAACAGAGAGCACACAGAAAGTTATTGCATTGTGCCATGAGAGAGTATTATTTTATAATCCAGTTCATCTGGGTCTCAGTGCGGAGCTGAAGTTCATCTCAGGTTTACAAAGTTCACTCACCTTTCACAACTCTCTCTGCAGAGTTTATACTTCTTGTTGCCCAAGTCTCTGCATCCGACACTTCATCCAGATTTGGCTTTTTTCCACTTTTTCTTTGTCTTTTATGGATTTCTAATCAGTTGTGGCACAAATGCATTTATATCACCAGTAAACAATGTCGACTGATTCTACCAAACCTCGGACTACATAAAAAACAAACCTCTTATGTTAATGTTTTCTAAATTGCATATCTGAAGAGGAATGTACAGTAGAGGTAACTTCAGGGTAAGATGGCAGTTATGGCAATTTAATTATGGACATGATATAGTTCAGGTGAAGCAGTGACTTATTATTAAGCTTAAGAAGAGCTCATTGTCATGGTAGAAAAAATAAAGGAGCATTGATTGTATGTCTGTTACAGGAAACATTATGTGCCCATTCACTACTCCGACCTCCACACAATCCCTGTCTGATTCAGTACATAAATGGACACTGCAGTACAGTGCGACATTGTGCACTATCATTATCCTACATGAACGTAATTTGTAGGATACAAGGCAGACAAATAGTAATGTGTGTTTATTCCATCTTGACAAGGATCTTTGCATTGAGGGAATATTCTTTACTTAGAAAAACAACACCAAATGCAAGCCTCCTTCAGACCTGCTGAAGGATTTCTGCAAAATTAAAATGCTTTTACTTATGGGGGTTGGTTATGTAATCATGGCTGGAAACTCCATCCCTGTCTTACTCAAGAACAAGCAGTTTTGGTGGTGAAATTTCTGCTCAAAATGTCACCAAGGTCTTGCTCCGGAAGAACAAGCTTTGGTTTTATGACTGAAAATGCTGCCAACGTCTTGTTAAAAAACAAACTTAAAAAAAACACCCAGCTTTGGTAGTACAATCAGGGCTGTATGTGCCGTTGATGTCTTGCTTAGAAAATATCTATTTTTGGGGGGTTTTCATTGGATTTCTTTGGTAGCACAGTCATGGCTCATAATGCTGCTGATGTATGGCCAAAAAACAGTTTTGGTGGCACCCTCACTGTTGAAAATGCCACAAATATGCAAAAAACAAGGAGTTTGGGTGGTGCCATAATGGTTGGAAATGCTGCTGTGTTTTGCTAAAAAAATTCTGGGTTTGATTGCACAATCATGACTGTCTATGGAAACGTTGATATGATTCATATAAAATATATGAATAAGAGTTTGCATTCTCTTCTGTCTGGGGTTTAGGGCTGATGAGACAAAATAAGTCTGCTGCCATGTGAGGTCTGGTGCAGTATCAGTTAGGCATGGGCTGCTGGGAGCTCACCGTTGGCTGTGACGCTGGATGCAGATTTAATAATTAGATGCTTTTAGCCCCGACTGTGGGCACCGAGTCTTTGCATTAGTCTTTCTGTCTGCCCCCAGCTTCAGTAAACACTGATATTCCTACATAAAGAGCACAATCAGGACAAAACTTAATGTGAAATGTAAATGAAATGCTTTATGTCTCACATATTCCCAAAACTTCCTCAGCCCAGCATTTTATCTGTGTACATTTCTCACCCCGCCACCTCATCAGAACCAAGCAAATGTATTATTTTTTCTATTAGTCTGTCAGCTGGCGGAGCCTTTTTTCATCCAGTCAGCCGAAAAAAAAAAGTAGAAAAGAAACAAATCAATGCAGGACTCCGCAGTGAAACTCTGTTAGGATTGGCCGGGCATCACCTCTCATCAGTATTCCATAATCATTCACCGAGTCTAGAGCTGAGCATGGGCTTCTTTAATTGTCCCTCTGCAGGCAAGAGAGTTTAAAAAGAAGAAGAAAAACACCACATTCACAGAGCTGTCAAGAAGAGCAGAGAGTAAATACAGCCAGCCATCACTCCAGCTCCTTACACACCCCATTATTTATTGGCCTTGCAGATGCCCTTGCCTGGGATTGCTTCTTTTGCAGCCCTCTCTCGCCTACTCTATCACACATTGAGTAAAGTCATGATCCAGCTGGGGTTTTTACTGGAGCTGTTGGCCTCAAAACATGCTAACCCAGGGCGTAGTATTTCAAGCTGACATGTCGCCCCCGGTGCCGTAATCAGGGGCTCCGTAGTGCCAGGCAGCTGGTGCCAAAGCTGGTCCTTCATCTCGACACACTCAGCATTTGAATACGGGCTTTAAGCAAACATCTATCCAGCACAATTTTGAAATTCAAATGCAGGGAAACACCTGGTCTTTGGCAGTTGTCAATTATAATTCAGCCAGAGGCTCATTAGTAAAATTACTTCTCTTAACAAAGATGAAAGGACATTTTCATAATAAAACCATCAGGTTTTTAAACACGGGAGCTCAATGAGCACAGTGTGCATATTGAGACTGGTGGGAACAAAAAAAAAAAAAGAAATTTGCACATATACACAGAATCTGATTCAGTTCAAAGAGATGTTCAAGAACATCAGAACCCTTTTTGGGAGGAAAATTGCATGATTAAAAGAAACTGCAAATAAAATACTTAAATCAAGTCATCTTTTCTCTTTTAAAATCTAAATTTCTTTATTCACTAAAGGGGAAAGGAGACGCTCAAGGTAACTTTTCATTGTGAACTCTAAATGCCCAAAAAAGAATCACTAAAAGTTCACATGGCAGCTGGTGAAAGCATTTTTGCATGTTTTAAAGGTCTGCTGGACTATAATTATCTTTTGATTTTATTTTTCTGCCTCGAAATAGAGCGAGCAAAAGTACCTCAAATTTACTTTTAATTTCTCTGTCTTTTATAACGGCTCACATTTGCACTGTACGATGACTGCTGAGCTTTAGGCTTCATATGCACTGCAAGTCTTGGTGCTCAATTTGGATTAATTGCTCAAATCCAATATTATTACTTTTATTATCTTTTTTTTTTAGCTGCTCAAACTAGCCCTTATTCACCGACTGTTCATTAAAAGACATTTCTGACTAAAACCCACAGTTTTCATGAGTACTCTGATATTAATATGACACTATTTTAACACTGTCTACTGTCTCAGGCACAGAATTTGTATCCATGCCAAGGTCCACTTGAATAGATGCTTCAGAGTACATTTCATATGTGTTGTTAACTTCAGGTGTTAAAACCAACACTGTACCAAAAGGCATGTCTCACGGCTCTCCTCTGAAATCTGCATATGTCCGCAGCCCGGTCTCATCCTCTAAATTGCACGGCCATGGATAATAAAGAAGGAAGACGGGCGAAAGATTTGTTCTTTGCACTTTCCATCATAAACAGCAGTAGGTATAATGCGACGGTAGACTTTACGGTATGATCTTGAGATTGGCGCTTTTTTTTTAATGCTGTAGCAAGCACGCACAAATGTTACATAGATGATTGTAAGTGCACGAGACTATGGAACAACATGACTAATGTGAAAGCCGAGCAGCGGGGGAGAAGGGAAGGAGCGCAATCGTACTCGAACACGGTACGAATCAATGTGAAAACTCCTTAAGAGACGATGCCAGCAAAGAACGCAATCATTATGGTTGCCTGTTGTTAATCAGAACTTGCACGGAGTGCGGTTATGCTTGAGTTTATATATAGATTTCAATGAAATCACTTGTGACAATGTGTGGAAATATGAAAACTATAATAAATGTCAGTCATGCTGCTGTTTGTTCTCCTACACTGATTTATTGCTTTTGAGAGTTACGCGTGTGGTTTGTTTGTGAAAGTCCACAAGTTAAAGAATTCATCATATTTCCACATTTTTATAGAGTAAGTTGAGGAAGCTTTACCAAACTATTTTCTCAGAGAAATAGGAGCCCTGGGCAGATCTATGTGATATTTCCAGCACAAAATCCTGTCATTTCATTAATTTACCATCCACAACTTTTTCCTGCCCTTTCCAATAGGCAATTATAGGGAACGGTTAGATATATGACGCTGAGGTCAAAAAGAAACACCTGCTATGTCTGATATTTAATAAAATAATAATGATAGTTTCAATGTTGTGTCTAACAATAATGAAAATGCAATCAGACATGATGCTCAAGGCGGTCAAACAGTGTATTAAGCGAAAGGGTGTCCGGCAGTTGAGCGTTAACAGCATGATTTCCATTAATCTTTATACCTTTTCTGTAAAATGCTTTTAATTTTCAGAAGCTACTTTAATTGTTTTTTAGCCTGATGTTAAAGTTCACATGTTGCTGGCATCACCAACATGTGAGCAGTAATTTCTTCTTTTAGCGGTGACATCAAAGTGTTTAACAGCCAATCATGGTGCTTGTTGCACAGGAAGACTTGATTGATTTTATAGGGTTTTTTTTAAAAGAAAAGATGTGGAAAAAGAGCAGATTTTTAGAATATTTTTGCGCATGTACCTGTAGTTTGACGTCACATGGGATGCGGAGGAGTTTATATCCCAAACAATCATCCATTCAGTGATTTAAAGTCAAACAAAAACAATAAAAAACCGGGAAAGCAGATTCAATAATGACCACAAAGTCTCATTGTGATCCAATCACTCAAACTCAGCTGTCTCCTGATGAGATGCCGTCAATGCTGGACATGGTGGTTGTTTTGGTATAGCGCGCAAACGTTTTATAACTTTCCGATTTTATGCTAAGTTGACTAAGTGTTGCGTGACCATACATAATTTTGCCCCGTTGATTCTGCTACAGTGATATCTAAGCCCATTCTCATTCCAAAGTCATTAAAAGCTGCCGCTTTTGCCAAAAATCACCTCTAGTGTCTGCATGATATGCCGCTGGACATTGCCATTGCACTCTTACGCCAAAAGTGCTAACAAAGCTGGGCTATTTTTCATGTTTGGAATGAGAACGGGCTGGATACGTAAATGGTTGGCATGAATTGAGAACGCAGCCGGACTGAACCTGTCACGTCTGCATGATACGTCTTTTAGTGAAAGGTGGCTTTTGGCCTCAAAGCACTGCAGAAGCAGCAGTGAAATGGGCTAGTCACACCTACTGAAACCTTACCCAGACCAGGTGGCCCTGGTCCAGATCAAACTGAACTACAGTTTGGATTGTTTCTGCTTTTAAACATTTTTTGGATGGTTTGTTCTTTCTGACCAATAGGGGACGTTTTGGCAAGCAATCGTCAAGTGCTTTAAGTAGAGGAGCGCCTCAGTGCATAGGATGTGTGAGGTTTAATGACAGAGAAACTGATGATGTCTGCGCTCAGAGCAGACGTGTTAGAACAGAGGAAAAATCAGTCAATCAAGTTATAATAAATGTCCAGTGTCCAGTTTGTCCTTCAGCAATGCAACATGATCCATGGTATCACATGGAGCATTTAAATGCAAATTTACTTAACCTAAAGGTCCTGCAAGCATCAAATCAAAGTGGTGCTGGATATTGACTTGATGTCTGGTTTTAATCTGTTGCAACAAACTTATCATTCAAAGAGGCTTATCTCCCCTCCCTCAGCGTTCAAGAGCCTACTGAGAGTTAAACCAATACAGTTAAAACAAACAACACTGCAGTCAGTTGAAGTTCACTCTTTTCTTCCTGAGTTGATTGCAGTTGAAACTTGAACAATGTTAGGAATAATTGCCCACTTCAAGGTTCGCACTTTTTCCCTCCTCATCTTGACTTGAGGAGATGGGAGCCATGTCGAATGCAAAAGGAAGACAAGGGGTAATTAACAAAAGATGGTGTAGGCTCTCCGGGGACAAACACCTCTTGCATAGCCAATGAACGTCAAGCCCAGCATCTTAGGTGAGCTCGGTGGGATTCTCAGAAAGGGGCTCTGCATATAATTGGACTTGAGAGGGTCACATGGTGCCGCTGAAGTGTTGGAAAGTACTTGTGAAGATCTGGAGGATTTTACTTTCTACTGTCTTTTGTGGAAAGATTTCAGAGCTCTTAGAGATTTCTAAGTGTTCTTATTACTTCAGCACCACTGCTTTTCTTTTATGTAACATCATCTTCAAACAGATGTATGTTTTTTAAGTAATGTAGTGTATATTGGCATAACCTAAAGCGTTGCTGCAAGTGGTGCATGAAGCTAGCATGGCCTCATGTCATGTCATGTCAAAATCTTGATCAAAATAAATAAAATAAAATAAATACACTAATAATTTTTAGGTTTAAAAATTCAACACTTTCTCATCTCAAGTTGCAGTCCACAATGAGAAGAGTATTAAAATAATCTAACCAATTAAAGTAATTCAAACAATGTAATTAAAATACATTAAAAATAATAAAAATTGCAGAAAAAATTGCAAAAAGTTGCAGACTGTGACAGAATTTTTGGTGATCAGAGATCTGGACTGACCAATGGATACCAGTGAACTGAGTTTCGGAGTGGTTTGTAGGATGCCCCATGTGTTGGGGGCAGAAAATCTAAAAGCGGACTCAGTTAAATTCAGTTTTAACTCTAGATGCTTGAAGTATTGAGGTTATAGAGGCTGGTGCAATATTATAGGACAGGTGCGATACATGAAGGCCATGTAACTTTCCTTCCTCATCCGCTGGTCTAAAATGTGTAATCGGTGAAGACTGTCTTTAGTTTTTTGGTGTATCTCACCTCGCTGTATCGATTGATTGTCTCTATAGTCTAGCAGTGCTTGCAGCTTTGTGCACTACTGCAGCCCAAGACAAAGTTCCCCCGGGGGACAATAATGTTGATCTTGTTTAAAATAACAGATTTCTCTGGGTCTGAACATTGTTTGAAACATTTAGGGTGACTTAACAAAATATGTGCATTTTTAGACATTTTGCAGAAAAGTTGCATATTTAAAAGTACAGTGCTTGAGTAAACACATTTGCACTGGACACTTTTAGGGAGCTACACTGTGCACAACAGGATACAGCATGATCCCCACAGTAGAAAAAACAACATTCACTAATGCATGATGTCATATTGAGAAGCAGCCTGAAGCTACTGCACCCTGTTTCTGAACTTCCTCACAGAACTCAATTCAACACAACTCTACCTCTAACTCAGTTAAGAGCTCATGCTACGCTGTAAACTGTTAAAGAAATGGACAACGTAAAAGCATTACTTAATATATTGTAGTGTGATGTAAAGTCAAAAATCAATGCATAACTGGTTAGTGTGCGCATCCTGATAGCATGTTTCATCCTGCCGTCATCCCCTCCAGCTCCGACAGAGAGAATACATTTTTCTGATGCAGAGATTGAGTCCTATTTTGCTGTAAGATAAACTGCACTTGGTATCAAATAGACTGTGATTTGGGGACAAATCGATGCAATATTATATAAATTAGAGCGAACTTTTGGCTTGAAAGTTTGATTCTAGTACTTGAAGGCCGCAGAATTTACTCTCTGAAAGAAAATTGCTGCAAGGTTTTTTTTTTTTTTCTGTGCATTTTTGACTTCGGGACATAATGTCCTTTGACTCTTCTCATCTTCTACTCGCCGTCCTGAATCTGCTGCTGTCCCGAGACAAATTCATTCAATGTGTCATTTGTCAGAAATGACAACTGTCTTTCATTAATGATTTTTCATCTCCTAATTCCCCCAGTGTTCCCTGGCTATTTTCCAGCGGGGTGAAATTGAGTGACAAAGTCATTTTGCTAAGTGAGAGTAATTTCAGCTGACTTAAAAATATTATGTGGGGTCTTTATTTTGTCTCCCATCCTTCTTGTCTCATGGTATTGAAAGACAGAATGGCTGGAGATGGATTTGACAACAGCCTAAATGAGTATCTTAAGTGCATGGTCATCACTGCAAAAAAAAAAATTACAGTAATGCCAGGATGAATTTGAGTCGTTGTAAGATTAATTTGACGTGGTGTAATTTTTGCCTCCAAGATTTTATGTTGTCTAATGGACAAGTTATAGAGACACTTGGAGCTGTCTCGTAGGAATATTAATAACACTCCTAAAATAGCTTTTGCAGCCTCCTTGTAGCGTTATGAAAATAACTAAATGCCCTTCAAGTAGTGTACATGAGAACTGACTTCAGAGTCTAGCCAGGAAAGGTGCTATAAAAATATGACTACTTTAACTGTATCTGGTATCTACATTATATGTTGTTCAGGTACCGTAAAGTCTGTTCTGCTCAGCCCATAATATTTTTATTTTTTATTTTTTAAAGCCCTGAATCTTGGCTAAAGCAAGGATTCTCAACTTATTATTCTGAGGTCCAAATCTGATTTCTAATAATAATTTCAAGGCCAAAATCCAGAGCAATTGTTGATAAGAAAGTTAATTTTATTAAACCTATAAGCTTATAACTTACCTCACTGTGATGGCGATGTGACGTACACTGACAGAAGTCTCACTCTCTAATGAACTTGATCATTTTAAACGTACGCCTGTTGAGCGACCCTTCAACTCTGACACGTGATGATTTAAACATCATACGCTCTAGCTGTCAATGTTGCCATGACAATGTGGTCAAACAGGGAAACAATTACGTTAAAGGTTTGATCTAGAAACTATTTTTTGGTCAAAATAGGAAACGTACACTTCATTACTTTGTATTACTGCATTCCTAATTCGAGGTGTGGGTCCGGACATTGAGAACGTCTGCTCTAACGAAAACTGAAGACCTTTTAACGCAGAGATCACACTGCTACAAAGTCCCTTTTTACTGCCACTTTTTTAGTTTCAAAGAAGCAAATGAAGGTGGAGTCATGCCGCTCCAGTGTGTGATTTTAGACAGTATGCCGGACACATAACAGCTTTGACCTCTCATGTGACATATAACTTCGTTATAGTACACTGTGACAGATTTAGCTTCCACCCAGTATTCAAAGATACAAGGACTCAGTAACTTTTGCATTTTTCAAAAGAATTTCTTTTAAGTTTTTTTTTCATTTAATGACTTTATCATCACAAAGGGGAAACCTGTTTGCAATGTGGGCGCAAAGGAAAATAAAAAAGCATGCAAGATGAAAATAAATACTCACCCTGCAGTGTTTATACCAGAAATGTCAGTTTGATGGGCACAGACTGATGTAGGCAGAATTTAACCTATTAAAGGTAAACACAGGTGAATAGTCAAACAGTAAATATCATTATTTTGTCATACAAAGTGT
Source organism: Plectropomus leopardus (assembly GCF_008729295.1). Taxonomy (NCBI): domain Eukaryota; kingdom Metazoa; phylum Chordata; class Actinopteri; order Perciformes; family Serranidae; genus Plectropomus; species Plectropomus leopardus. The sequence continues at coordinate 1,597,350 of NC_056483.1, forward strand.
CATACTTCAAAAGACTTTATTTCGCTTCACGTTTATGGAAAGTCGCCTGTCAGGATTTTATGGATTCCACAGACTAGTTAAATTTGTGGAGCTTGTTATGTGATGTGGATCTGTGACACGGTGCAGTGTGATCTGAGGGAAGTGGAGGTGTCTGACTGCTGCTCCAAAAGGCTTTTATAATGAAGGTTAAGACCACCAAGGAAGAGCTAGGACTCGTTTTGATGTGTGATGTATTCATTTTTTTTATTTTTATGTCGGTGAGAGCAGTAGCAAGGCATTATAATCGGGCATTGTCTGTCCATTCATGTGTCTGTCCCATTATCAAAAAGGCAGTATCTCAAGAACGCCTGAAGGGAATTTCTTCTTATTTGGCACAAACATCCACTTGGACTCAGTGATGAAGTGATTAGATTTGGATGGCTTGCATTTGTCTCATTCCTGTGAATGATGTTTTTCAAGAGAGTCTAGTGGGAATTTCTTCAAATTTGGCACAAACGTCCACCTGGACTCAACGATAGTTAGACTTTGATGCTCAAAGGCCACTGTGACTTGCATCTTTCTCATTTTCATAGATGTGACATCTCAAAAATGCCTTGGGGGAATTTTTAAAAAATTGGCACAAATGTTCAGTTGGACCCAAGGATGAGTCTGCATCCATTGTTCTCATCAGTGGGTTGCCCAATCAATCTAAAATTGCACATGGCCACTGAGAATAGCCATCGGTAGAGACTGACAAAATGACAGAAAGAAAACACTATTTTTTAAATTCTTTTACAGCAATTAAGAACCTATGTTGTTAAAAAGATGGTTTTTTTTAGCCAGTTTGTTTGCACATCCCCTAAAGTCTTGTTTGAACAAAATGATAATGTGAATAGATACATTAAAGAATTGGATCTAGAAAAAAAATCAGAATTGAGCACTCAGGCTTGCACTGTGAATATGCTTTTTGCATTTAGCCCGGAGGTGTGTACAAGTGCCTTGCTTGATCGTCTATATCTTATTTTCTGTGAGCAGTGCATATATTTAGTAAAACACGCTGTTTTACAACTTCATTTTCAACAAGGGCTCTGCAGTAGGAACTTTAAACTTTGCATAACCACCTGTGCATACATCACACACATTAGTACAAAAGTAAGTGGACATCCTTGTCCTCCGGCCTGCACAGAGTTCTGACCTAAACCCATCCAACACCTTTGGGATGAACTGACTGAGAGCCAAATTCAGTGTTGGACCTCAGTAATGCTCTTTTGGCTCAATGGGTGCAAATCCATTACATTACACAGCATTACATTTATTTGGCTTTAGAGTCACACTTTTATCCCTCCACACACACACACACACACACACACACACACACACACACACACACACACACACTGGGAGCAATTTGTAGTTCAGTGTCTTGCTCAAGGATACTTTGACCTGACAATTAATTGCTGACCCCCTCTAACACCTGAGCTGCTGCCTTCCCTGCAGCCAGCCTCCTAAATCTGATGTAAAGCCAAAAGAGTGGAGGCTGTTATACGTAGGTTGTTTTGGAATAAAATGTTTCAGTTAAATCATCCCACGCAAGTGCATGTCTGGAGATCCACATGTTGTGTATTTTAGTAATTAATTAGCATCCATCACCTTGGTATAGTTTTGGGGTGATATTGAGGACCATCACTTTATAAACATATTCAGTATTTCATGTGTGGTGGGGGGATTGCTATTATATTTGGTTCATATGGTGGCGTACTTGGGTTATTGTTTTGTTTTTTTTAAAAGCTAGGGAGGGATGTAATATAAAAAATATGAAAAACTCAGTATTTCAAAGATTGAAGCTGTAAATTCAACAAGATTAATCGGATCATCTCCGAGACTACAGCAGTAAATTAAGTTGAAGAAAAAAAAATCTAAAAAGTCTCAATAAAATATTCTCCAAGGTTAAGAATTCAAAAAAATTGAAAGAAAATAATTGAACATTCTCTGAAATTAAAGACACATATTTATGAGAAAAAGTAATAAAATCACACACACATCAAACCCAAAACACAGCCGTACTGGTGTTAAACAAGATCTCTTTTTAATATTAGATAGTATAAGAAGAATTATATAATTATATAAGCATAATAAGAACAAGAATTTCCAAGATAAAAATTGTACATTTTCAAGATAATAATTGAGATCATTTCTGAGAGTTTAACCTTATTAATCTATAAGAAGGAATTAAAAAAATGTTCTGTAATTAGAAGTTTTCATTTAGTACTATTATTTACCACTTTTTTTCTCTTGAATTTATGACTTTAAATTTAGGTTTTTAATAAAAAAAATTAAAACTTAAATCTGTTTTTAATCAGAATTGTACCAGACTTCCTTGGTACTGTATTTTATTTTTTTTGTTAATTTTTTTGTTTACCTACAGTGCCCCTAATATGCTGTTGTTCTCCCACAGAATAAGATGCCATAACTTTGAACCCTTTCCAAGGGTTTAATCTAGGGCCTGCCCAGGATGTTCTACTTGAAACCCTTTTATAACACAAGGCCCTTCACCGAACCCGTTTGGAAACTTTTTTCTTCAGAGTGCAAACAGCCACATGTGCAGCAATAAAACTGATCCGCATTCATGTTTTTATTCTGTAATTCCAAGAAGCCTCCATTAGAGACGTTGTTACATTTAATCATGTATGTAATCAATACACTAATCCTCTCATCTGGCCACAAATAAATTCATGTGACTTCACGCTCGAGGGCGGCTATAAAAGAATTAAAATAATGAAACTTGTGTCCTGCTTGGCCCATATTCCTATTATCAATTGATCACACTGTCTGAGCAACCTCTCGGCACACTTGGGGTGAAATTAAATTGGGGCCTCTCTCTGGAAGGAAAAAAAAGAAAAACAACTGAAACTGGCTGGCTAATTTTGTAGTTGGCTTGAATCTAGATTGCCCATTTGATCCATGGCAAGGTTTCAAAACAGTTTATCTCCCGGGCCATTGTAATTTACAGAGCTTTGATTACTGGAATTGGGAGGACACAGGCTGCCACTAAAGCCTGATTTCTGCCTCTGACTCACTCGAGACGGAGTTGGATTTTCACCTGCACTGAATGCTCATTTGATTCTCGGTTCCTGGCTGTGCAGCCTGATCTGAAGGTGACTGACTCATCAGAGAGTCTGCAGGGCATGTGGAGGAACTTTATTAGCATTAATTTAACGTTTATATGCAGTCACACTACTCGTTACACTGTTTGAATGCATTTTCCAAGACTGTTTATATGTCAGAGGTTATCATAAATAGTCAAGTAGTGTCAGAGGCCTTTGCTTACTTCAGCAGAGATCTTCATGTGAAACAGGCTGATGTTAAAGATAGGCTTTGATTTCACATTTGCCCTATTTTATGCATGTTTTAACATTATCTTAACACTCTGAGACCCAGCATAGACCTATTTATGTCTTTTTTCTTGTGTTGCTTTCAGATGCCTTTCACAAGCTGCTTACTGAGCAACTTGATTCTTTTGAGAACATGAGCAAAAGAGGAAATGGCCAACTTGAAATTGCAAAAAATTTTACTTTTTTTTTTTTTTAAAGAGGGGATTATTAGAAAATGGTAATTAAAAAATGGGTAGCATTAATTTAACGTTTATATGTATATATATATATATTCTTTTGCTTCCTCATTTTCTTGTCTGTTTAGTCTTGTTTGCTTATTTTAAGCTAATTTTCTTGTAATGTCATTTTGTCATTTACATCAGATTGAAAATGCTGCCATTATCAACGTAATATGAGAAAAGTGAGGGTGCCTGTAGGGCCTGCAGACGTGGAAGTCCACTGCAAAGCGGCAATATGTGACGATTTGGGATGAGCACATGTTGGCCATTCCCATGCTACTGCCTCTGCTCGGCAGTAAATTTAAATTACACACCACCTGTTGGACACTAGTGGCTCCATTAGTCAGTTTATAAACATGATATTATATTAATCACACTGTCATATTGCTTATTATTCTTAATGCAATTTGACTTTTTGTGATGAAAAATGTGGCTTTAGCTGGTTTTCATAAAGTCAAACTGGTTTAAGAAGCTTGTGCACCCGACCGGCAAAACTGGAAATTGACCCAACTCTAATATCGCCTAACTGTTTAAACTTGTTTTTTTTCGTTCACAGCAGCTAAAATAAAACCTCTCTTAACCTCTAATAAAAAAACTTTTTTTTCCAGAGGGGCAGCTCAGTCAAACAGTGCAAACGGGCTGGGGCTCAGGGAAATTTAGCAAGTACCTGTACTCATGAAGTCATATGTCTTATAGGAGTATCTTGATTTTCAGCAGGCCACAAGATTCATCTGGTTTTACCTCACCGATCCCTATCGACACTTGCCTCCTACTCACTGATTACATTGCTCGTCGCGTTCACACTCCACTGGTCTTTTCAGTTTCATTATATCACACAGACATAGTGAGAACACTCTCCAAAACGCTCATACTGATATCTGCTTAAAGATTCGGGTGTCAGTCCACGACACCTTTTTGGCACTTAGGAGAAACCATTATTTTTCTACTTTTGTACCTTCAGCTGCGTGTGAGTACCTCCAGGAACACTTCTTATGTTCTGGAAAAGGCGCTTCAGATTTCCTGTAATCTCTAACATGCAGTGACGACATTAAATTACGGTCCCTGAGCTAACTAAATATAACGCTCCTAATTGCACACACAGAATAATGTAGCTTAATGGGCACTGGCATAGATACTAACAAGGCTTTAATGTTAGCCGGCCTGCTTCTGACAGTTAGTTTGGGTGATTTATGCTCTCGGTGTTGCTGGTGAGGAGATTTTTTAAATTTTTTTTTTTAGTTCAGTGCCTGTTGATTATGGGGTTTCTTGCACATGAAAAGGTAAGATGACAAGCGAAGCATGTGTCTTATAATAGCGTCTTCACTGTACGCTCGGCTAATGGACATCTCTTCTCAGCCCGATAATTGATGAGCTTTGAAAGAGATTGTTAATAGGTTCTTGGTTGCTCTTGGAGACTCATGAGCGAGGCTTTAAATTCAGAGGTGACTCAGCAGCATGCAGAAATGTTTAGAGTAAAGATGGAAAAGCAGCATTTCAATATGTTGGTGCTTCTTGTTACCCAGGCAATCTTTAATGCCATAAACTAATCTGAGGGTTTTTAAGAGTCCTTGAAGACTGTTCTGATCATGAGGATAAAAAATATATAATGTAAAAGTTAATTTTCTCTGCGTGTTCCAAACAAAGATATAGGCAGGAAATTACTTTTGTCTCCTTTCATTTTGTAAATTAACCAACATTTTTTATCAAAATGAAATTACATGTCCTTCTCCTTTTGTAAAAAAAACCCCCAAAAAACGACATATTGACCCATTAATTCATATGAGAACAATAAAAAGTTGGACACATCAACAAAAAACAATTAAATATTTTAAATTTTGTTTTATGATGTACAGATAAAATGCGGAGATAATAGTTCCAGCCTGTATTTGGATTCAAAAAGAGAGGAAATATATGAAAGGGATTAAATTTTTCTGTTTTTTGACTGAATATTTTTTTAATATGATAAAGAACACGCACACACACTCAAAGACACACAACCAAGCAGGGACAGAGCTCTCCGTGTGACGAGAGAGGAGCAGAGAATAAGAATAGGCGCAGAGAAATGTACTCCTGGTGTGAACAGCCGGGCGCTTTTGACGAGAGCCTGTGCTATAATTACCAAATCGAGGCTATGAAACTAGAACTTTTAGAACAACTACTTTAAAAACTACATTCTGCCTTTTGGGTTTGTATTTTTTTGAAAATAGCAGTGGGCACATTTAAAAGCAGCAGTATTTTCTGCTATTTGTCACCATTACAAGCAGCTGACTTTTCCCCCCGCTGAAGCTGTATACCTGCAGCAGCGTGATCGGTCTACAGGTGGCTGCTGAAGCCCAGGCCCTGTAATGACTGCTCACACAACACAGTGGGATCAGAGTGGCATGGCAGCGTTATTTCACACAGCAACATGCAGCATGGCTTGGGCACTGTCGTGGGTGGTTGATGCTATTGTCCTCTCTTTGTTTGTTTCTACATTATTGATATATCTGACGCAAATTATTGAGCAGAATCATAGTTATTACACTGTTTTTAGATTGTTTCCAACCAGATTCCGTTGGTGAAGCTCTGAATTAAGGAATGATAGGTTTGTTTCATATTTTCCCCAAAAAAGAAGATTGTTCTGGAATGAAAGCTTTCATATTCTTTTGAAAGTAGCAAAACCAATTTAACTAGAAGTCATAAGCAGGAAGAAGCAAGAAGTAGTAATCATTAACTGTTATGAACAAGAGATGAAGTCGGAATGCATAAATATGATCTGCAACAACTGAAAATTGCCCCTCAGCAGTGCAACAAGGGAAATTTTCTTTGTTGCGTTGCTAAAAGGTAATTTAGTCGGAATAAACTGGGAACTGTTATTGTTGAAAGAGGCACCATTACCTCCTTTCAATCATATCATCTTGCAATTCTTTCAACTATGTAGAGAATAATGGTTTTTATAGACTACGTAAAATTGCTCCCAACCCAATAAGCTTTGAAATCTCTTCTCTTCCCTCACACGAAGCTTGAAAGAGGGTGAATTTTTAAAAAGTGCCATGCCAGCTGCCTTTATTCAGGTAATTAATGCTTTCACTTTTTGCTGATGAGCTCCCTCGGTCACATGCAGGAGGCCATTGTGAAGGAAAGCTCTCTGTGCACAAAAACAAAACACGCTGCCAGTTACATTAGTTTCTCTCCCACTTCAGCTCCATGCCTTTATTTTCCTCTCCCCGCTGTCTGAATGTGCAGCACTCAAATGTGTTTTTAAACCTTCTTTTCCATTGTCGGAGATGCTCTGAATAAATATATAAATATACAGATATTGTTTATCAAATGAGCACCAGCAGAGATCTATGAAGCCAACACAACACTGAAAAACACTGTCTTTAGATCAGTTACAAGACCAAATCAGATGTGCATCTGAAGATTTGAACTGATGTGAGAAAACAGCATTTAAGCCTCAAATCCACATTGTAGTATATGACGTAGTATATGAGGTAGTATATTAGCTGACTTTGCATCAGGAGGTGGAAAGGAATTTTGGATGCTGCAAGCTGCAGACCACTGTTTAAGACCAACCGACAACAGTTTGGCTGTTTTTTAGGGAGCCGTTGCTGCTTTTTACCCACCAAACAATTGGGTGTTTTATAGCAACTCGTCATTGTATTTCCTGCTGGGATATTGCCACAAAAAGTGTTTTTACTGAGACATTGCTGCATTTCCTGTTCTGATTGTGCCACCAAAAGCAAGCATCTGAAGCCAAAACATTGTCTTTTCCAAATCATAACTGTTTTTGTGCCCTAAACTTCAGCACACGTGAAGCACAGCTTTGAAACAATCATACTAACATACAAATATAACATTTGTGGTTTGCAGAAATGTACAATGGCAGCTGATGCAGAAGAATACTTAAAATGTCTTGAGTAGTTACAGAGCGAAACTGACAAAGAGGCACCATGTGATGAGTTGGATGAAAACGTGCTGGTCAGTTACGTACATCATCGCACACTGACATCAAGCATTTATTTTGCATGACATTATGCAACAAATGGACTAAAACATCATTTTTCTTATCTTTACCAAGTAGATTTGTTGCCTAAATCTAGTCCTGATTTGACAACATTAACATTATGCTTTTATGCGTTTCAGCTATGCCTCACATAGTGTGTGCTGCTATTAAGGTGCCAGTATCTGACGACCTGGGAATGAGAACAGGTTGGATATAGCCTCTTGGGAATAAAAAATGAACGGGTAGGGTTTCAGACTAACTCGCATTTTTGCATTATTGTGGTGATTTCAGGCTAAAACGGTTGGTTAAATAGCCAGATTTGTAGTAGTAACACAAAACCACCATTAAAGTCAATAATATTCTCCAAAACACCATGAAACATAAGAACAGTGAACTGTAGATCATCACCGTGGCTGCCAGTGAGCTCTGAACTTCACTAACTGTTTCCACAAGCCACATTTATTTAATGATTGCTTTTGTGAATTGAAGCCATTTTCATAAATAACATAATTTCAGTTGCTCATGTGGATATTTAGTCTTGACAGGTGTAATGAAACAGTTATTAAAAGTGAGCATCAAAGTCTATGTAGATTTATTTCCCCGCTTCCCTGCCTGGAAACACTGAAAAACAGCAGTCTCGAGCTTCTGATCCCAAACTCTGAATCTGATTCTTGTTAATGTCAGAACTTCACTCTGTATCATCATAAATCACATATGATACAGAGACCATAGAATTCGGTTCTGAAGAATCTTGAACAAGAAAAACACACATTGCTGTAAGTTTTTCCATTATTGTCACATCACACATTAAATATTCTGTTGATGCAGCTGAAGGGGGTTGGCCTGCAGCCAAAATAAGTGTTTTAAAGTCAGCTTGGACAGAGAAGAGCAAGAGGAGATTCAGAGACTCAGACGGATTAAATGTGCATTTAAGACGAGATGGAAGCTGCTTCTTAGGACTTTAACATTACAGGCCTTGGTTTAAATTTTACCCTGGCTACAGCGTAGTAAACCAGACAACAAATTATGTCTGACCAAGCATGGTCCCCGGTAATAAAAAACAATGATGTAAGAAGAGGATGTGATCATACAAGCAGAAGAGATTTAAAACAATGTGCCCTGCAGGAGCTGTGGCATGATAAACTCTGAATTGATTGTGACACGATTATGCTGTTTATTTGCATTTAGATAGTTTTATCTGCTCTGCAAAGTTGATTCCGACGTGTTCGGGTTGTCTTCCCAATAAGAACATTAAAGGACATTTCCACATCTCGTGAAAGAGTACGATAAGAATTTTATGCAGAGTTATGCAAAGACATAGCAGGTGCTGCGGGATTACCATATGGGTGCAGGGTGCTTGATGCAAATTAAAACCCAACTTCGAGGCATCAGCAGCCATTAGAGGTGAGCTTTTAACAAGATAACACGCTCTCTCAGATCAATGCGGCGCAGATACCGAAGGTGTCATTGCTTCCTGTTCACAACCGGCTTTTGTTTCTTCCAAAACTACGGCTCCTGCTGAGGCAGGCGCAGAGGGCTAAGTGATATGATCGCGCCGAAGCATCAGCTATACGATCTCTGTGCAAAACAAGCCCATTTATCTGCCTCGTTCTACTGCTCCTCACCTCGGGGTTTGTCCCTCTCTTCCGCCTCATTAATGATGTCAAAGTATGGCTAACAGTATGATTATTCCTGCCCGGCCAAGCTGCTCTTTAGCGCCTGGATGTGTCATATCTTAAATGACTCTTGATTGCAGGGATTTAGCCTGAAGGGAACTAAAAGCACATCGCCTGTGTGGTTTTTTATTATCATGTCAGAGAAAGAGGGAGGAAGAAAGGCCGCGCGCTATTCATCAGGGGCATTCAGACAAAGCGTATTTAACCACAAAGAAAGGGGAGCAGAGCCAGGCAAATAAGGACGGGGTAAAAATTTCTCCCGCCTTGACAGACTTAAGTAGCCTATTACATGATGGCGAGGCTTTCATCTATTACTTCAAGGAGGTAGAGAAGATAATCACCACTGTTATTCCCCATCTGATGTGCCCCAAGCCACCTATTACCCTGTGGCCTGCAGCACTCTGCTGAATACAGAGAGAGGGAGCTCTCTGTATGTGGTGGTGCAAAATCTTGGCTCGACACAGAGGGAGTGCAGAGGTTTTAACCCTTTAGAACATGGATCGACATAAGTTTTGTTGAACCAGAGTATTTTTAGTGATTAGTTTGATTCCTTTTGAAAATGTGGGAAAAAGGAAATGAGCACCTTGGCAAGAAATGTATAGAAAATAGAAAACAAAGCTGAGGTGGATCAAAGGGTATATAAATATATACTGTATATATAAACATAAATATATATTACCTTTTTGTGCTTATTTTCAGGTCATTTTCCTGAAAATGAACTGTGGTGACATTGTTAGATATTATCCAAAAAAACTGTATTTCTAACTCCTATAATTATATATAGAACTTTATGTTGAAGAAAAAATATACATATGTACACATAATTTTTTCATGTATTTTTAAGGTCATTTTCTTGTAACCTTTTTTTACATTTTATTTAATTTTATAATTTTTACCTTTTTTTTATTGTTTATTTTTTTCTCTGTTACTTTTCAAGTATAGCTTGCTAATTTTTGGACCATTTCTTGTCAAGCTGGTCATTGCCTTCTACTTGTGTTTTTGAAAGAAATCAAGCCAAGGTTCCAAAGGGTTAATGCAAAAGAAAAATGTTTTAGCTCCACGAGGATCTTCGTCACACTCCTGTGTAAAATCAAACATTAACAATGACAACAACAGCTACCAAACCTTCGGCTGAAATCTAGCAAACACCTCCCGACTGCCTCATTATGCTCCATCATCACGTATTCACCTGTATGGATGTTAATTAGGTTAACGAGAGCGGGGGCCGTCCCCGACGTCATCCAGCCACGCTGTTTGTCCCCTATCTCCCGCTCCAGCCTCGTTCCAAAGACATTGAGATATGAGAGAAGGATCATTTATTGGATCATTAGTTCTACTAATCAGCTCTCTAATTACAGGCCATTACAGTTGGGTGTCTGATGTATCCCCTCTCCCCAGGACCTTGGACATGATGCACTCTGACACTTTGTCTCCCACAAACAAGCAGCTGTCCTGCGGCTGAACATTGGAGGCGTTAACCTTTGGACGAGGTCTGCTTTTAGACAAATGGATCTCAGCGTGCATTCGCATGAGCATGTTTGGAGAAGGCTTTGTTATTTCTTTTATAGAAATGGTTCATCGGATTAGTTGGGGGCTTTCATTTTAACCTTTGCACTAAAATAACCATCGTAGATGTTTGACAATGTGAGCCTCAGGGTTATTTCAGGTGAACTGCGGGAATGTGTAGTGGAAATGAGAACAAAGTGGTGCACAAGTGGGTGCCCTTGGAAACTAGTTTTAAGTGGCTTTGCATGTTCTAGCCCTTTTACTACGCGCAAAGCATATTATGAGCACGGAGCTTCATTCTTGGCCTTGGATTCATTCATGTGTGGTGAAAGAATATCAACCCCAAGCTTACAAACTGTAATAAATCAAATTCTGTGAAAATCTAAAGCTTGCTTGAAAGCCCAGGTGAAGGTAGAAGACACATATTTTGTATTTTTTTTGCACTTCGAGGCAGCAATTGTTCCATTTATTTTTGGACAATATAAAAATCACTTAGCAGACTCTTGAGCATTGAGTTTCCTTTTCATTGTCTTTGTGTTACAATATTTTTATTGAGCGCTAATGCATTTTGGAGAGCCTGCCACACAATGTTACATTTATAAAAGAAGAACAAACGAAGGGTTGAAGGTTACCAGAGTGGATCAAGGTAAAAAAAAAACATGCTTGTTTAATCTGGGCTGAAGCTAACGTGCATGCGGGTCGATTGAAGATGTACACATGGCTTTTTTAAAAAGAAAATACTTGTATGATTGAGCATCTTCAGTCTGTTCTCATTCTGAAGTTGTCACATGCTGCCACTTTTGTGGTCCTGCCGGCTTAAGATCCCGTTGCTGCAGCAACATGACACGTGAACAGACGGTGTTAGTTGAGAACGCAGTCAACAGAACCTGATGGAACCTGTCGTACCTGCATGGTACAACGTTGAAATGATGCCGGTAATAACATAATATAAGGAGCACAAAGGTGCATATAGGGCGAATGGGAGGGCAGCAGATGGATCCAACAAACCCCTGACTCTCGTGGAAGTCTGGTGTCTGAATGTGATGGGGGATTTTCTCTGCACCTTACTACGTCTCTTTTGCCTAATCGTAACCACCCGTGCGGGTATGTGTGTTTGTTGACGTAATGACCTGTCAGTAAAAGCGATATTCTGTAAAGTAGAGCAGTCTTTATCTTTTAGCCAGTGAACTTCTGGGGATGTTTTGGTACCCAAACTAACTGCAGAATGAGCACTCTTTACTGTCATGCTCTCCTCCAGTAGAGGCAGTAGAGGCAGCTGTGTCTGCAGCTGCAGAGGCAGCTGCAGACACAGACTCAGCTGCAGACACAGAGGCAGCTTCCAGGATGAGAAGAGCCTTTGTCTGGCAAGACTCCAAAAGAAAGCTATCTGTTGCCTTCTTCTTAGAAATTGTGAATTGACAGCTCACAGCAACTTAACAAAAAGATTGATCTCTTTTGGGATCCTTTCCATAAATATTCAGAGACTTGGAATAATAATCTGAGCCTGTCGGTGGCAAAAACAAGCATTGTTAGTGGACGTAAATTGATGCAAGTATTGAGACTAAAGTTACTCTAACTGACTGCAACACTCTTGCTCAATATTTGACCAGTGTTAATAACTGCTTTTCACATTTCTTACTGAGACACAAAACATGGCGAAAAACACCAAACCTATCCTTGAATCTTCGTGAAAAATGGTACATTTACATCATTACAGGAGAGTAACAACTTCCAAACAAAAGTCTTACAGACTCCCAAGAAACTCTTTGATTGGACAAAGTTTTGATCAGCTGTCACCCCGCCAGGTTAGAGATTTTGTCAGCAGGGGGTAGCCAAAAGGAAGCCGATTAATCCCACTCCTCCTAACTTTGTTAAGTATGATGGACTGTTTGCTGTAACTTCCAAACTTTGATATTCGTACCAGTTGGTACGTGTGTTGATCTTCCTCTCAGGCATCTCCACATCTATAAATCTCCTGCCATGAGGAAGTTCTCATTAATCAAAGCGTGCTGTGATTTCAGTACGTGGGCATAGTTGTAATTTATACATGTGTAGAAAAGTGAAAGATGGAAATAAAACTCTTTGGATGAAAGTCACTTTTAAGAAGAGATTTAAAAGATGAAGATTAGCAGAGTTGTCCTAAAGCTGAGCCTTGACAGGAAGAAGCCCTCTCACCTTTAGACACCAAATCTCACCACCTTATACCCATAACACCTTGCATTTTGGATTGTCTTATATGATGATCTTACAGGGTGAACACAGACTGTCTTTGTTGCCATGACATTGCTTTGACAGCTCATAATTTCGAAGCTCCAATAAGACTCTGAAACAGAAGTCATTGTTTATAATGAAAATGTTAATTATTTTGCAAAACTACATCTCTGGAGTTTCCTCTGATTGGCTTATCCGGAAAATTTAACACTGACTTTAACTAATATCACTCTGTATGCCTTAACGTAACAAACCCAACCAACACAGGTAATGAGCCAATCAGGGGCAGAGAAAGGTCTTCTACGGACATTTGCAGTTTCAAACACATATTTAACAGCCTGGTTCAGTTCATGGAAAGATGGTAAGACTCTGGGGTTTCTCCACAGTGTCCAGTTCTCTTGTTCAATCATTGCACTCATTGCAATCCATCCAAGGTCCTTAAACACATTTTGCAGTTTCCCACAGTGTGTATTTCATATCAGAAGGACTTAAGTTCAGTGTTTCATATGCTGTTTTTGTGCTGTAGTGGCGAGAAGTCAAAGTGTAACAACAATATTGTTGCTTATATCAATCAAAATACACCTTGAAACAGTCTATATGTAATTTGTGTATCCACCACAACAAAAGTTCTTCATTAACTCTTTATTGGTATTGATTTTGTGTTGCCAGCACATAATTTTGACACATTTTGTGCTCATAATCTGTAAAGAGTACATGTACATGTCACATATTTCTTTGAGACCACACTGAATAATTAATGATGTGCCAAATTTTGGGAGATTATGTAGACTATTTTGGAGTAACTGATTTACAGAACATTGCATGTTTGTTTTGGGAGAACTGTCAGTTGGACAAATGGAAAATTTTGACAGCAAACAACTGAAATACATCAATACGTCAATAAAATGTTTATGTTTAAAATGTATCAACACTTTTGCAACTTGACAGATAATTAACAACAATAATGTCCTCATTATGTGAGTAGAAAACATCGTCTGGATGGCTTTTTGATGACTTCAAATGTATTTACTCATGCATTAACATTTAAAGGTCATTTCTGGGATCAGTTCCTTCAAAAAAAAAGATCCAACTTTCTCATTTTTGTAATGTATCCTCCAAACCCAACAACAAGCATTAGGTAAGCAGCTTTAATACATATATAAATCATCAGATTCTCCAGATCTTGAAAAAAAAAAAACAGCTAAGTATGATGGGTTTGGAGGACCTTATATTGATCAACTAATGGAGGCCTAAATGCATCTTGAGATGTCAGCACTCATTCATCTTGCATTGTACATCATGGATGATGAAAGTAATTTATTTTCTAGAGGAAATACAAAACTGAATGTAAAACTGAAGTGGGAGAAAGAACTGGTTGCAAATATAACAAAAGGGGAATGTTGCATATTTAGAAAACATAACATTGAACAACATCCTCATGTATTTGGGGAGAGCACTGTTGGAAAAATGTAATCAGATTCTTTATTACACACTGATTAAAAGCTAATATTTGTCTATTACACAACCATTTTAGAGAAGATGTGGGGCAGTAAATGTTGATCATAGCCATGTATTTTGGCTCTGTCCTGAAATTTTGGATAAATGTTCATAGGGCCATTAACCAAATCCTGGGCTATGTTATAGTGAGAGCATGTGTAGTTCTGTATTTTTGTGTTGTTACAGGGGGCATTGTGTTAAGAGAAGAAAGATATTTACTAAAAATCCCTTTGGCATCATGTAAAAAAGCCATCACCAAGAGGTAGTAAAAGGCTGAGCCACCAACACAGGACGAATGGCTGAATATTATGAATTAAATTTATTATACAGAATTGTTAACTTATAAGGTAAGGGTCCAAGAAGAGCAGGGCCAGGAAAAGTGGGGGAAATGGACAGTTTTTACATGTCAACGACAAGATAAGAGACAGAACCACTGAATATGAAATAGGAATGAATGTTTTTAGAGAAAATAGCAATCCAGAATTTTTTGTTCTTTGTTTATTTGTACGTCTTTGTTATACATTTTTTTTCTCTTCTTCTAACACTTTTGTCAAACTAATAAAAATAAAGTGTACAAAAAAAGTAATTTATTTCCTAATGAGAACAGGCAGGCTTTTTTCCCCTTTTTTATGAAGTTTTAAAAATGATAATAAAACTGGAAATTAAAAAAAAGCAGACATATGGTTCAAGATATTAAGAAAGTTATAAGACTTTAAAGGTGACAATTGCAACAACAGTGAAATGCATGGACAGTTGTATTATTGTTCCTATTCTTTGCTCCTACAGACAGTTGGTAGGTCATTTGCAGCGACAGATTGCCCGTGTTGTTCGCTGTTGTGTTTCCAGTGTGGGGTTATACAGCAGATGGTTAAGCGTTTTGTAAGGACTGAATATAGGAATAACAAGCAGGATATTGTTGTTTATATAAACACAGGCCAAGGCGAGAGCATAGAAAAACATGTACAAATAAGCCATCAGAAGCACAAACTGCATGCCCACACACACAGTAGGAATCTCTTTTTCATACAATTCAATTCTGACACCGCTGGCCTCGTGTGCAGCCTCTGCCGTGTCCAGTAGGAGACCAGATGGGTTCCAGGGGGAGCAGCTCTGACTCTGACAGACACTCTTATCATCCCGGCGATGCTTTTACAATTAGAGGAGGATACCGAACAATGTCAATCTAATTAATTCAATTATTAAAAAGCCTGCGGCGCAGTCAGAAGGATATGAAAATGACACAGACTTGCAGAATGAAGGGTGTGTTGCATGCGGCGCTGCGAGAGCTCGGGGGTGTTTTCTTTTTAAAATCAGTGATATTTTGAAAGTTTCCCACAGGTTGATTGTTTTTTAAATGCCAAGAGAGAAATCGTCTCAGGGGAAGAGACAGCCAAGGAGGAGTTTTTATTTTAAGTTCATTATTAAACCAGATTGCCCTTGGGTTGGTCGATGAGCATTTTTGAGGGTAATATTTTTCGAAGTAAGGATTATGAATTTAGCTGACAATCATTATTGATATTGACCATTTTATACCAAAATCTACAGGTATCTGGCGTCTTTCTTACGAAACAAAAAAGCATTCCCCGTACTGCAAAAATTGTACAAACCATAGGTGCCAAATGCATCTTATAAGCATGAAATTAATACATTTTAGCTGTGATTAGTTGTAATTTATGATAGGATTTTAAAAAAACGTGACACAACTGAAATTTGTCAACTCTTGTTTTTACCAGATCACTTCGTTTCCAGCTGGAATTGTGCCTCCAAAGCCAAGAAATTTAAGCCAAAACGTCATCTTTTCCTCTGCATAATCCGTTGGTGTTTATCCAAATGTTAAGCACAGTATTGTTGAAAAATAAAGTTCAAATATATCCACTACTTAATAACTAACAAACGCGATGTATCTGTGGTTTGCAGAAATGTACAATGCCAACATTTTTTCTAGCGATAGGGTTGGCATCTGTGAGCCTGGGATCATTGAATCTTTTTTTATTCTGTGGTAGGGTTGTTTTATGCTAAAAACAATCACCTCGTAGCTCCCAAAATCACAATTCTCTGGTGCTGCTGCCTCAAATTTGACACCTGTCTTGATTTGTTGACCTTCCATCAAAATCTAAATCTAAAGTAGGGGCCTTAATTTGGTTGTAATTCCTTTACATTGAATGATTTATTTCTTATACGGTCAATATCCAACAAAATTGTGTTTAATCAAATATAAAATCATGTATGTACATAAAACCTGGGTGAGTTTGGTATTTAACAACAAGAGAAATACTTGGTGTATGAGATTCTTGGTACTATGGGTTTGGGGAACGTGTTTGTGGGGGCTCAGTCGGGGCCCACATCTTATTTTTTGCCCCGAGGCCCCTTGCGGGTTAATCCGGCCCCTGGCTCCAGCCTTAAAACTAGCGCAGGCTGTGCCTCTGAGGTTGTGGCTCTCTCCCTTTGAACATAAGATCTGTGGACACTTCTTAAAATCACTTCAGCCTCCTCTTTAGACCTGTTTTTATGAAGCCGTGTTCATTGCGCTTGTTATTTGTCCTCAGTTGTAAAGTGTTGTGCGACATCGTCTCTTAAAAATGTACTTACTAACAAATATTTTTGCTTCTGATTATAAATATGTGTTGATACATTAGGGGGGGTTGAGAACTGACTCAATTTCAGATCCAGTTTCATCACTTTCTCCCGTGTTTGTGTTCGCTTTTCAAGTTGCTCAGATAAATGAAACTCAGACCTTGATGCAAGAGTGAGGAGCGTGTCATGAAGCCATGAATGCAAAGAAATATCCGGCTCCTCTTAGTCAACAATGTCGTATGTCACAAGAATCTCAGTCAGTACGAGATGATTCAGTTACAGTAAAGAATGTGGGACTGATGTGGGTGTTCAGAATCGGAGCTTTTCTAACCGCGGCGCTTGTATCTCACTGGCAAATCGAGTCATTTACGAAGGCTACGAGACTGGTGCCAGGGCAGAGCGTCAAATGTGTCGTTCAACAAGGAAATAAGGAGGGAAATAGATGCTGCATGGAAGAGCGCCCTCATACATATTCAGCGTGTTTTATTGTGAAATTGCGTGTATTGATCAGGCTGCCTGACCTGCTCAGTCCCCCCCAGGCTCTGTTTGCAGCTTACACTTTGCAACAAGGACAATCAAATAGGGCCTCGTTCCCTGTGCAATGCTTCCTTTTTTCTTCCCTGTGGCAAATCAAACTCCCACCGGCTTAACAAAGAGACCCTCCGAAGCACGCGCATCGCCACCTTTGTGTTCAGGGCCCTATTCGACAGGGGTGGTGCCAAATCAGGTCACAGAGGAGAGACGGCGCTTTCACTGGGAATAATGGAAATGATCGCAATTTCTCCTCACACAGCAACCCTCAGACAAAAGCCGCGGGAAATATTCCACCCCCTCTGTATTCACATAAGAAAGGATAAAATGCTCCAGAAATTACTGTAAACCAAGATGTTTACTCATGAATTATTGTTTGCATTATCCGTGGGTAAATATGCGCTTGAGCTGAGGAAAGATGACTAAGGTGGCAATCTGTGATTCGTGCATAATCTGTGCCTCTGGGCCCCATGCATCGCATGCGCCCTCATCTAAAGGAGAGCATGGAGAATACAATATTTCAGGGTATTAACACAAATGCGTTTATTCTGCTTAAGTCTTCTCTCAAAACTGCGAATTATAAACAACCGCTGCCAGTTGGAAGGTAAACAGTCGCGTTGGTGTCTTGTAATTTCAGCCTTTTGTGGCAGTTGTGCGAGGTGGAGCCGTTAGCTCGGATGAGTTTTGGGGTAAAGTAGAAGACGCGACAGAGTCGGTTTGTCTGAGATTCGTTTGGTGGTGAAGTAGCCAGGAGCAACGGCTGGAAGCATCTTAAGGATCTGTGTTGATGAGTTTGTTGCTCATGTTTCTGTTTACTTGTCACATAAAATAAAACAGATGAATAAAGATGTGGATATATCCTAAAATTTGTCACTGTTTAAAGGATAAGTCGAGTGATACTCCATTTTTTTAATGAGGAAAAACAATGAATTGATCCTACTGCAGTTACTGTCTCCATATCCTGAAATATCTTCTTTCTCTCCCTCTTTCAGGGATTCTTTTTGGTGAGTTTTTCTTTAGGCGATGTGAGGCTCTAAGGACAGAGGGATGTCGTTTGCTGTAAAGCCTCCTGAGGCAAATAATGGGCTTTATAAACAATATTGACTTGACTTGACTTTGTGCCATAGAGCTCCATTGTTATAAAAAAAACTATCATCAGATCTGAAAACTCATAAGAAGTGACCATTTTTTTGTGATTTCACCCTTTAAATGAAGCATTCTTGTTCACTCTGAGAAGAAAATAAAGGGAAAATACATCAGTCAAAGCTCAAAAGTGCATCAAGTCTGTCAAAACACCGTCAGTGACGTGCTCACATGTTTGATTTACTTACCGAATGCAAAGCTGCTGGGTGTTCTCTGAACTCGCATATTCGTTTTTTCATTAATATTGAATAACATTACAAGTTAAATCGGGTTAATAGTTCGTATCAAAGAATTGCTGTAACTGTAATATTGTAATGCAGCTTTCCATTATAAAGGGTGTGAGAAATCAGCCCCTTCTAAGTCCAAACTCATCAAATACCACCTGACTGTGCTTTTAGGATACAATCCCAGCGCCAAAAGGCGCCTTTCGCGTCCGCATGATATGCCACTGGATGGTATCAGTTGTGAATGTGGCCGTTACAGAACCGTTGTTATTATATGCTGACAGGCAGCTTGACGGCACCTGACGCCTCAGATGCATACGTGGGCGGGCGGGCGCCATCCCCCGAGAATATTATATTTAGGAAATTACTAAACCTTCTTTTAAAAAACAAATATATATTCGTGACTGTTTTTGCAGTTTAAGAACTGAAGTGGGAATGAAGGGGCTTGAACAGATGGTATGGGGAAGTTGAGTTGGTTTGTAGGATTCAGGATTTTGTGACAATAAGAAAAATGAAGAATACAGAAATAGAAAAGTTAAAACAAAGCAGTTCTATCTTTTTGGTTTTTAAATGAAAGTGACAGTTGATGCTTTAACTTTGTGTTTATTGAGCATTTTAGCCACAAATGCTTGCACGTAGAGTTGGATTTAAGACATTATCTGTTGCTGTTGTTGCTCTGCACATTTTTTCTGTTGTTAAAGATCATAAAAACAATCATGAAATATAATAAAAAGTGATGTGAGAAAAAAGAAGAAACACCAATGGCAAAACCAAGTCGCAGCCGTAACAGTGTCCCTTGATGTCCATAAACGGGGACAGTTATTACCAAATGAATCACCTTGTTGTGACATATAATGCCCCAATATGTTGCCATGCTCTTGCCAAAAGGTGTACATTTTTGAAAATGTGAGCCTGCACTGCTGAGATCACAGTTTGCAGTCCAGGAACACAGGGTGCTAATAGCCAGTGAAACTCATCCATTTAACCTGCATAATATCTTTTTGAAAATTGCATCCCTCGCTACTCAGCTGCACATTTATTAAAAGCTGTCTTTGGGGAGAGATACATACAAATGGAAACATTGAAATGAAAACATAAAACACTTGGAGGTCAGCAGCATCTCTCTGGAAACGCCGCCATCGTTTCAATTATATCATAACTGTGTTCTGCTGAGGTCAAAGTTCACTTGTTTAAAAGTTTTCTATCGTTTCAATGAATCCTGTAATTTTGCATGCGAGCGGTTCACCAGTCCTCATTGAAAGCAGAACAGAAAATGAACCACTCATCCCGTCTAGCTTCAGTAAATGTAACCTGCGTCTGTATATTTCTAACCTGAATATCTGACCTTCACCAACAGTGAGACTAAACTGTCTCAGACATTAGGACGGCACAATGCTGCATCTGTGGTGACTGAGGCACCAGTACCGACTTAAAAAGCAAGTCAAAAGTTGTACAGAAAAGTGCAGAATCAATCCTTGAAATCATCCCTTAAAAAAGTGTTGTCTGGTATTGATAACCGACTGCAGGAGATGATGACAAAAGTGTTTCCTAGCTCTTCTTTTACAGTTCTGCCTTCAAAAAAGCTGCTTAAAAAAAGTATAATTGAAAAGTCCAATTTGTAGTTCTGAGAAACTCACGTGTTTGCAAATACATCCTGCTGAGTCTGTTATTTGGTTGGATATGAGAGTTGGGGGGAAGAAACGGAAGAAATCACCCATCCATGGAGCATTGATGCACCCATGAATGCTCATATTATCAAATAAAAAACTGCAGCCTGCCGTTTATTCTCTCACAATATTTGCATCACTGGAGTTCACACAGGCTGTATTATTCTTCATTAATCACTTTTTAATGTCTCGGCCTTAGTTAAGTACAGAATGAACTGGAACCAAGCCCTAAATTCGATTCAGGCTTCATATTTCAAAAAGTAAAATTGTATCGTAAATTTATATAACCCTTTTGAAACCTGAAAAAAGAAGAAATAAATGGCAATAAGCAACTTAACAAGAAATTATCCCAAAATGAGCAAGAAATCAGAATAAAGTTGCAAAAAAATTAGAAAAATAGCATATATTTAAAAAAGAAAACAAAAGAAACAAATAAATAACTAAATATAATAACTAATAACTAAAATATTTTTACTTTTATTTTTATTTTCATTTTCGTTGTTGTTAATAATATTAATATTAATAATATTTTATATTTATTCTGTTACATAATTCTGAATGTATATTAATGATAAATATAACTTTTTTTAATTCTAATAATTCTCCCTCACCCATATTTTTCACCTTTTACAAATTTCTTGCATTTTGCATCTTTTTGAAAGAAATCAAACTAATGTGCTCATGTTTCGGAGGCATCAGAATGCAGGACAAGGAAACTGTTGTCGATCCATGTTTCAAAGTTTTGTTGTCTTTGTTCATGAAAGTAGAGAAGTTCAAAGATGTCAACCAAAAGTTATCGTCTCTCTCAAGTTATCGACTGTTACCAGCAAGCCAGGTACACAGCAGACATGGAGGGTGTTTAAATCTGCGTATTCGGGTCGAGGACTTGCTGTCCCCTCCGTTATGAACCAGTTACTTATAATAATACATTCACCCACATATTTCCTTCTGAGGATTCCCATCTGCTCTCATGCCAGCTGGGACGTATCGCTCCCTTCATTCTGCACTCTGACTTCAGATTTTCAACAAGTGAGATGAGCCAAGATGGGAGACACCCAAACAAAATCCTCACCAGGAGCCTGATCCGCCTCCACATGCTCCTCTCGATGCACAGAAGCTCCAGTCTGGGGTCCTTCCAGACCACTAAGCTTCGATTCAGTCACCCTTTTTCTTATGAGACCTTTAAAGTCAGGAACAGAGACCAGTTCTCCTAAGCGGGGTACACAGTGCAAGATAATCGGGCCGATTTTGGGTCAGATTCCTTCCTTCCAGTTAAGATTTTAAAAATCTTTTAGTGTGTTCCAGGCCTTAGTTTCTTCACTCTTAGAGCGACAGTACGTCTGGAAACAGTGTCCTCGGCTTCTCACTCCTCACTCGTCCAGAGCGCCGGCCTCATGCCTAAATGTGATCACCTCTGTCTCCAAAAAAAAAAAAAAAACCATGCCTGTGGACGTAATGCCGGTTTATGCACTGCACCCATCTTCCCAAAAACTGCACATAAGATAAAAAAGTTGTTTTTTGAAGTATGGTATAGAGCAGATATAGAGAATAACAATCCCTGACATAAGTCCTGGAGGATGGACGCTCCAATGCAGATTCCAGACACGAGACCATTGTTTAAAACTGTACACATGCAGCAAACCCAAGTGCACTATATGGACCAAGTGTGATCCCAGCAAGCCTTTTATTGTCAAACCAACCACAGTCCTCAGAGAATTGTCTCCATCTAACACAACAAGGTCACTTGAGCTTGCTAATTCTCCGTGCAGCCCCTTCATTTGTTATTCCAAACAGGCTGTCATTTGGCTATTTAGCACTTATGATGATGAATAAATGGCTTTTTGGTGACTAATGTTCTTACTGGTCACAGCTGGGGGGAAAAGAATAACACAGTACAACACAATTAAAGTGGGTATTAATATTGTTTTCATTTCATTTGTATATTTGGTAGTTTCCTCTCAGCAGTAAAAGCTTCAGAAGTGGTTTCCCAGATGGCTGCTACCAGTGCAGCTCCCTGTGGGCTGCGGCGGCTTTGTTTCCTTCTCCGTGTTCTCTCATATCGCTCGTGTTAAGACGTCTTCTTTGTTGGCAAATGCAGGAAAGCTAATTGTTCTTTTGAGCTCGAGGTGAAACGAGCAGAGACGCTGAACCTGGAGGGTTTTCACGTCATCAAACTTGTGTATATCCGTGTAAAACCTTCCTCTGGTTTTAGCTGGACTCGAGGCTTTGCATGATGTGTTTGGTCTAACATCCGTCTCCTGTCTCTCCTTGATAGGGCCGGTCAGGGCGATGGAGCCGTGGCTTACCTGGGTGGATTGCCTTGGATGGCAGCCTAATCATCTGGCCCCCAGTCAGTCGCCGGCTGGGCCAAAGCTACGACAGCACAACAGATGGGCCCTCAAAGGACCCACCACATCTGCACCCCGACTGGAAGATGAAGAGGAGGATGAAGGGGGGGCGCTAAAAGAGACAGGAACTAATTCCTCTCATCTTCTGATTTCACGCAAATGAGTGCAAGGGATGTGCATAACGAGCTGGCACCCAGCTTTGGCGAGGTAAGCGGAGATCTGAGTCATAAACACGTTCACTGAGGACTGAAACAAACAGCGCTCCGTCTCATGCGGAAGCGCTCAATTAACAACAAGGAACTTTAAATGATTTAAGGGAATAGAGTGGACTTTAGCTTATTATAAACTGTCTTGATGTTGTTTGCTCGCTGCGTCTGGACCGCTCATGAAGTGAAATTACTCCTCCGTCAACAACTGAGAAAAGTTCCACTCAAATTCTGGATAATGAGACGCGCCCACAAAATTAAAAGAAAGTGGAAACTATGAACAGTGGTGCTTTGTATTCCCCAAAAACTGCTGCTTGTCTAGTGAAGAAAAAAAAGTTTTCCGACTGTGAGAGAATATTTTTTTGCCACAAAAGCAAAGTTGATGTTTTAAGCAGCATCAATGTTCTTTTGACATACTTTGAAAGTAGTTTTCTGTGTCACCGTACAAAACTAATGATGATGACAATAATAATCGCCGCCATCTTCAAAGACTTGGCAGGCAGCGTTAAAAATGGTTGAACTTGAAAGAGTCGACCTCAAATGGACTTTAAGGAGGGATTCTTTTCTCATGTTTACTAAAACATATCATCACCGTAGAATTGTAAGGTTCTGTTAATTACTAATAACGTAAATATTTAGATATTATGTATATCCACAAGATCGGCTATCACTGCTATGATAATAAAAAAAGAATTTAAAAAAAGATGTTAATACAAATAAACAGAAATAGAATAAAATTGAGAATAATAATAATAATAAATAATAATAATAATAATAATAATAATAATAAGCACTTCTCAAACCATTATACCATACTTTATTAAAAAAAAAAAAAAAAAAAAAATCTGTACAAAAACACATAACAAATAGATAAAATAAACCACAGATCACAAAAGAAGGTATTAAGGTCTCTGCGGCTCAGGTATTTTTTTGGCTCTAATATATTTATGAATGAAAGTCTGAAGAGTATGTTTTTTTCTGAAAAGCCAAGATATTGGTCACCATCACCCTCTCACTGACTGACGATTTTTAATTTCACTGCGCTTGTCTCAAGCATGTGGCTGCGTGTGCGGCTCTGCACACCGCACGTCTCCCTGTGTGTATGAAATATTTATCTCCTGACTGCTGGCACGTGATAACCAATATAATGTTGATTTAGACTTGCGGCAGGATGGTTGTTGCCTGGATGTTTGTTCGCTTTTGTTTCATCTGTATGTTTCTGTGCAAATAGGTTTGGCCTGCTGTGCATGCATTTTGCATTCCAGTGTCGGATCAGAGGGGTTAATGTGAGCATGTATATTTTATTAAATGCATGTTTTTCATGCATGTTAATATGGCACTTTGTAGTGGAGAGCTGAAAAGTGTTCTGTAACATTATTTAGTACTCATTCATCAGTAATACGTCTGCTCCAGTGGATAACAGCACATTCAGAGCAAATATAAGCATTCAGACACCTTTCACAAGTATTTAAACATTTGATATGACAACAGATTGGTTTGAATCCTTTCAAAAATATTGGAAAAAAAAGGCAATCAGCAACTTGAAATGAACTGTCTTACAAACTGCAGCAAAAAAAAAAAAAAATCCAAAGGGGACAAGAAAATGACCTGAAAATTAGCTAAAAACAAAGAGACAATTGTTTGAAAATTCTCAGATTATAGGAAAAAATGTCAAGAAAACAATGTAATTACTGTAATTTATAATTTAAATCAACAGATTTTTTTGTTATTATTTATATTCATTATTTCATTTGACTTTTTTGCAGGTCATTTCCTGTTTTTGCTCCTTATTTTTTTTGTCTTTGTGATCATTTTAGGGCATTTTCTTGTACTTTTTACTAATTCCTTGAACATTTTTGGGTCATGTCTTCATAAGTTGCTCATGTCCTTCCCTGTTTTTGACAGTAAAATCAAGCCGCTTGACCTTGTTCTTTTTCAAAGAAATAGGCAGCTTTATCTTCGCTAATAATATATATTGGCTTCATGTTAATATGACGGCCCCACAACAGTGACTCAGAGGACTCACTAGGGGTTGCGGACCTTTTGTTGAAGACCCAGTCTCTACACCTTAATGTATGGTGCTTCACTCAGCTGTGAGTGTGACTACAGAGTTACAGTCTGTGACAGCGTGAGAGTTTAAAAGGGTCCAGTTTGAAAGAGGTCCCCAGTGTGTGTATGTGTGTGTATGTGTGTGTGTGTGTGTGTGTGTGTGTGTGTGTGTGTCTGCATTTATCAGCCTGCTGCCTGCTGACTAAGCCCGACTCTGGACGGCAAACCTCCGTCTCTCCCCGCAGACAGATGCAGCTGCCGGCTGTTCAGCGCCACAGTGGGAGTTTCCCTAGGAAGCTGCTCGACGGGGCGTCCAGCTGGGCTGAGCGATTAGCAGCGCACATACACCGAGCCTCTCCTACGTGTTGACCATCGGTTTTTCTAAACTTGTTGTTGATGTGGGCCGGGTGGGAGGAAGCCCTCTCTGAATGCTCGGCCCCGCTGCTAAAAGACGTCATTCTGCTGCTAAATTACAGGCTTGTTTTGCTTGTGAGCTGTGGATTTTTAGGGCCCAGAGGAGATGATCGTTCCCCGATTGCACATCAAAAATCACAAATTAAGAAAACAATGTGGAGGAGCACTTGCTTATTTACCCTCTCTCATTCAAATAATAAAAACTAGCAGTGATTTTCATTTATTAACTGTTTTTTTTTGTTAAGCACAAAGCACATCTGCTCGGAATTACTCATTATTTTCTTTCCATAATTTGGCAGAGGTTACCCTGATGTGCCGGCTGTAAACTCTGCAAGGCTGATATCCGCACAGACAGCTCAATAAAAATCAAATACTTTCATTAAAAACTGAACATGCATATAAGCTCAGTTCTGGGACTCTCCCGCGCTCTCTGGTGTTGCTTGTTTTCATGCTATTTTTTTGCTGCAGTGACAGTGATGCTCCGAAGATAAAAATCTGAAGTGGAGTCGGTCCAAAGGGGAGCATGCGGCAGTGTAAATGGTGATGATGATGGTTATAAGAACCTGGTATACAGTGATGGGGGAGAGCAGATGACTCACCCAGATGGTAGAGAAACTATAATCGCTCTGTCTCCGAGTCAAAGCTGCCATGCTGGTTCACTCATTGCTCCCATTTCCTCTAACGCCTTCCTCGTGCACCAAGAGCGCCGAATCGCTTAGCGCGGGACCCCCTCTGAGTTGTCCATGATTAGACATGTTAGCAAAAAGGGGGGGGGGGCCCGGCAACAGCGCGCCTGATTGCGATTACCTTCTGTGTTTTCTAATTTAAACTCAGCTTGAGGTGTTGCCAAATTTGAGTGCAAAAAACAGACTTTGAGGGGTTAGCCCCAGGAGACCAGATGAACCGCAGGAGCGCCGAGTTTAATTCCTCCCTGATAACAGGCCACAAAATCAGTCATTAGCCGCCACGTGTGCGTAGCTCCAGCTCCTATTGTCTTTGTCTCATTTAATGCTTGTCACGTGTGAAATGAACTATCAGGCCACCAAGAGCACTTATGATAAAAAATGACGGGCAAAACCCTAAAATATGGCGCTTTATGGGAGCCAGAGCCTACTTTTACAAGGTTAATGAACTCTCAC
Source organism: Plectropomus leopardus (assembly GCF_008729295.1). Classification (NCBI taxonomy): domain Eukaryota; kingdom Metazoa; phylum Chordata; class Actinopteri; order Perciformes; family Serranidae; genus Plectropomus; species Plectropomus leopardus. Next base: position 1,624,109 of record NC_056483.1, read on the forward strand.
TAACTTTAATAGTCTGTTTTTCCGACTCATGCATCTTCATAAAGCGCCCTTCCCCAAAGTCTGCAGGCGAGGGGTGCCATTTCAAACAGCTGTGCCAGGCGCACTCCTGCAAAATGAAAGGAGCCTCATGATGAATCACATCCACCTTCCACTTCTTTCCATTTTTTTCCATTGTTCGCCTCACCTGGCAAACCGTCAGTGGATTACCTTCATTTCCCTTGATGCCTGGAGGTAAGGGAATGAAGAGAAAGTGCAAAGAGAACAAGAACTACGTAGGATCCTAATCACCTGGTCCAAAGGTGGGGGGGTGGTGGAGGCATCCCAGGAGTGGGTATTAACAAGCGAGCAGAGTGAGACGCCAAGGTGAGAGCTCGAGGCCTGCTCACAGCTCTGCAGGCACAGACAGACTTAACTTCACGTGCACACGTGAGCGTGTCGTCTGTGTGGGATTAATGAAGCTGACTCGTGTCGTCTGCGTGCTGTTAATGAACAGATTATGAGAAGCAGGCTGGAAGACGATTGCAAATGATGTGACCTCTTTGTGGTCAAATCTCACTCTGTAGTTGTTTGGCTTCTCTTTGTAGTAGTTTTTATGTCTCTTCTTTGTAGTCATTTTGTGCTCTTTCTGGCAGTTTTGTGTGTGTTTGTGGTAATTTTTTATGTCTTTGCAGTCATTTTGCATGTCTTTGCAGTTGTTTTGCGGTTCTTTTTGGTCGTTTTTGCATCTCTTTGTGTTTTATTTAGCCTGTCTCTTTGTTGTTCTGGGTCTGGTTTGGTTTGCATCTGTTTTGTCATTTTGTATCTCTTTGTAGTTGGTCTACATCTTTTTGTGGAAGTTTTGTTTCTTTTCGTAGTTGTTTTTACATTTTTTTGTGGTTCTCGTCAGCATCTCTTTGTAGTTGTTTTGTGTTTAACTCTTAACTTTTTCTGCTATGATCATGCAGCATGTCCTGGTAGACATTTTGCATTCTTTTTTTAATTTTGGCTGTCTTTGTAGTTTTAGTAGTAGTAGTATTTTTTTACCTTTTCCTGTAGTCGTTTTGCATCTCTTTGTAGTCCTTTTGCCTTTCTTTGTAGTGTTTTTTGCATCTCTTTGTAGTCGTTTGGCATTTCTTTTTGGTTGTTTTGCATCTTTTTAGTGGTTGTTTTACTTCTTTTTGAGATAATTTTGCATCTCTTTGTAATTATTTTACCTAACTTTGTGGTCATTTTGCATCTCTTTGTAGTGGTTTTATCCCTCTTTGTGGTCGTTTTGCATCTTCCAGAGAGAGAGAGAGGGAAAAGTCACACGGGTTACATATGCATTTAAAGAGCAGAAACTGTACATTTCCTGCGAGGATGTAAGTTTATTATGAAAACACAATACATGAGTGTAAATTGATACACTACCCCTGAATGTCCAAAAATGACACAGGAGGGGTACTTATGATATATATATATATATATAATATATATATATATACATACATACTATTTTGATGTGTAGGCCACTTCCAAGCATCGGTATATGACAAGTTGGGAGTAAAAATGTTTTGTTGTACTTTGGGTCACTTTGTAGTAAATTTTGCATCTTTGTGTGGTTGAATAGTGTTTTTTTGAGGTGTCTGTCTAGCTTCCCTGAGCTCTATGTCTCCTCAGATCCACCAGTGAGGTGATGTTTTTGTTCATGTTTTTCTGTCTCTCTCTGTTATGGCTGTTGTTTATGTGATATTTAAAAAAATTTGAAATTGATTTTAGCATGGTCATCCCCAAGGTCTGTGTCTGATGTGAGGAAACAAAGGGCTGGGTAACAGAGAGCCTAACCTGGATGGAGGAAAAAAAATCAGAGGTGTCGAGGTAACGTAGGGCAGATGCTGCTTTATTGTCTTTCAAACAATAAATGTCAGCGGTCACTTTAAACAAATGCTCCGAGGCCCGTTCAGTAGTCCACCCATGTTTTAAATTCATGCCACAAACCTTTATGAGAAGAACCTCATAAACAAACACACTGCAGCTTGTGAGCACTTAACTCTCTCTCTCTCACACACACACACACACACACAGCACTAAAATAACAGGTATTTCAAAACAATAGATCCCCGGAGAGGCGAAGGAAAGATTAATCAGTTTATTTTGGGCTCCGCTATGGAAAGATGTATATGGAAAAGGACTTGAGAGCTGGCAGGTATTTCTGCTCTTATTGCTGGTTCCCTTTCTCTCCTGACATCCAACTAAGCAGTGACACCGGGTGACATTTAAAACACTTGTGACAGCGACAACATTTCATATGTTGTAAGTCTGAAAAGGAAAGACGGGTTAGGGGAGAAGCAGGTGAAATTGCTTGACTATGCAGTTGATCCATATTTTTGGAAGGTCTCATAAACAATATCTCAGGGGCTTCATGCATAAATGGAGCTGAACGGAAATGAGACTATTTAAGGTGTCACTTTGTATTAGGGCTGTTTTACCGTAGCGTGCAGAATTCAGTGTAAGCCCAGCGGACCTCTTCCTGACACACACCTACACACAGGTAGGCCACCAACCGCGGTAACAATTAACTGTGTCAGAACTGACAAACTTAATTGTAGCCTTTTATTTACATGTGCTGCCACGGCGTAGAGGAGGGGGTGAAATGTATTTGACATTTATAAACTTTGCGAATATGAGCAGAATAGAACAGATTTTTGGACAAATTTCACTCCTTTTATAAACATTTCCACAGAGAAAAATGCAACATGCTGTTAATATATGCCCTATAGTCACATGGAAATCACACTAAAAAGATCCTGAAATGTAAAATATGGCTATAAAAACAGTGGCACAAAATATAAAAATAGACGGTAGCTTTCATTTCCATCTGGCAAAGTTTAAAAATTCCATCACATTCAGACACATTCAAGACATGCAGACTGAGCAATTGTCACATTAATACATATATTTATGTATTTTTTTTCCCTAAAAATACTCTCTGCTCCCCCATGTGTCAACATGTCTCACACCTGTATGTTTATCACAGATTTGCCTCATGGAAACTGGATTTAGTGTCATGGCTTCTTTTAGCATACGCTGATGTCAGAGTTCCCCGGCTTATAAGAAAGGAGGAAGTGATGATATAAGTGATAGAGAGCTACAGGAGTGTGACTGCAAGACAATATGGTGCATACATTAGTGTGACTTTTGTGTGTGAATTGATCAAATTGTCAGTTTAAGCCTGTTGACCCAAAATTAGTGACTAAGTTGATGTCAGAATCAATATGACATCTATGTTTGATACTAAATCAGAGGTTTGAGGATTTTTCCTCAAGGCCACTAAAGGACATCAAGGACATGTAACATCTGCTGAAACCAAAACTAAAATTAGTTAAAGTGGGTCAGCAGTTTCTAAGAGCAGGGTGAAGTCAGTGGTCAATGAAGTATTCATATCCTTCACTTTCACTGTTTTGATTTTTCACCCAAAACCATAAATGCCAACCTCATGACGAGAAAAAAAAGTCGGGGGATCACCAGAGTCTGTATGATTCATCCTTTGGGGCAACAGATGTTTGTTTAAAATTTCTTTGCGATCAAATACTTTTGATTTTACCTGAGTGATGATCTGACTTCAGTGCCAGTTGGGTCATCACTTTCACCACGGATAAAAAGCACCAATACAACTTTGTGTTATATTACTCAATTACAAAAACACACAACACATTCTCAACCTAAGTCATCAGATATTGATGCTTTACAATGGGTTTCCACGTCCACATATTACGTTTTAGGTATCCCTCTAAGTCTGCTCTTTATGTTCGGGATGCTGCTACGGTGATGTCAACGCAGATGCTGGCGTGGATGGTTTAGGATTAGGCAACACGGGCATTGATGCTTAGGCCGGAGGTATACTTGCTGTTTAACTTTGTGTTTGTAATCATGTCCAGCTGCGTCATGAGTGCTTTTGCCTATGCACTACGCATGTTGCTGGAGGATACCTTCTAGAGGGCACACCGGAGAGCATACAACTACCAGATGTGTGGGATGTAAACAACAGACATGGTGACACTCAAGGAGGACAAGGAGGTTACTTTCATGTTAACGCTGAGATGGAGGCAGAAAAGCGACAACACTGGTAGAACGTAAGGCCTCTAAATCAAACCCGTCGGGACAATGGGGAGTATGTGTGTCTCGTACTGCCAGTGTGAGAGATTGATAATAAAAAAAAAAACACCTGTACTTGTCTGCTATGCTTCAACACTGCCCGAAATTAAACAAAGGAAGCACGTGATTAGGTTCAGAAAAAACTCCATCACATTCAGACGGGAAGTGAACGCGAAACTCCCCCATGAAAGTTTTTGGGTTCGTTGGACCAATCAACTGCCCCCTCACACTCCTTGTATTACATTGTTACCAGTAGAGTTTCAATCTGACACCGTCTCGCCACATTTCATGCCGATACGCCAGGTTTCGTCTGGCCACGTTCTCAAGTGACGCCACCCATACACATATCCTGCGGACGCAGCTGGTGCTGTCCAAAAGCCTACTGGAAATGGTTCTGTCGGGCCGCTTTCTCAGATGACACTGTCCAGCCGCATTGCATATACATGCAAAAGGTGGCTTTTAGCATCATGATCAAAATGCCAAAAACACTGTCAAAACTGCAGTCTTTCACTAGTTCAAATTGAGAACTTGACCTGGCCACCCGCCTGCTGTGAGCTTCATTGCTCAGGTTTAGATTTGCTGGATTATGGGTTTTCTTATTTTCCCTTCTTGAGCTCCATGCAATACAGTATGTTTTATCTGCTTATCATATAATTTTGTAACTAAAACATGAATCTGCAAAGAAACTACAGCTGTCGGATTAATGTAGCAGAGTAAAAAGCAACAAATTTAGTGGCGTAGTAGGAGACAGTTGCCCCAAAAGAAAGCACTAAAGTAAAATAAATTACCTCAGAATTGCACTTATGTAAAACGTTTGTGTATAGTGATGCATTATAAACATCTTATCCTTACTTCCATTACTTTCAGTCTCATGAAATATTCCAAAATATTAAAAAAAAAAAACATTTCTGTCATTGTCTAACTTACACAACTAAAGTTGCCACTGCATTACACATAAGTCAGTCACATTAGCAGTACAACTTCCTGTCAGACCCAGAGCGGCCAGCTTGACGTCAGAACGGACAGATGTTTAGGTTACGCTGGCGTGGTTCATTCTGGAGAGTCAGCACAATGTGTGGGTGTGTGTTGGTGTTAGAGGTGGAGGACCTAAGCAGGAATAACATTGGCAGGGTGGTCTCGAGGTTTTGGGCAGAGCTGCAGTTTGTGTGTTTTTCAGAGCCGTGTATCCACGTGACTGTGACGCCTCTTCCAGTCTGTACTGTAACACTGTCAAACCTGTGCTGCAGCAGTTAATCCTTTTCTGTACAACCTGACATTAAAGACAAAGGTACACACCCAAAAGGAAACACAGTTTCACACATAAATCTGTGAATACTCACTAAAGCTTTGTATTGTTTGTTTACTTTGCATGCCAGACAGGGGGGTGTTGTGTTAACATTAGAGCATTAACGGTAACGTGGGGAAACCACAAGCAGCGGTGACAAAAACGTACAAGAACAACAACAGAACAAAAGAGTCAGAGAAGTGGCTGGGGGAATATGAGGATTTAGTAAATGCAACAGAGGTGTAAACAAAGGCAATGAACTGGAAAAGGAAATGGAGACTATTTTAAATACACCAACACAACCAGTTAAAAAATTTCAGAACACTTTGGTGCAACAATTGAACTAATTAGAGTCCAAAGAAGTCACGGTGTGGTCTCAGGCTTAGGGCGCCTTCACACCAATCTTGTTTAGGCTCATTTAACTGAACTCTGCAGCAGCTACCTATGTCACATACCAAACAAGTTCACAACGAGAAATGGGTTGCATGTCGAACGATGAAAATGTATAACCTCTCGGCGCTGTACATTTCTCTTGTACTATGCTTTTTATTTTACATGTTAATGTAGCTCTAAGTTACACATCAAGCTTTGTCCAAGACAAGTTTTATGTTATTGAGGCCAAATAAAATGCAAAACAAGTCATATCTTAAGTTCTTTGAGGTAGACCTTGCAGGAATTGTTGGTTGCTGTTTAAAAACACAACATACAAACCTTCTCTGTTCGCTGCTTGTGCATTCACTGGGAGTTACAATGTAACTGGGAGTTACAAAAAAAAGCTTTGGCAGGCTAACTAACCTAAGCACCTGCACCTTCCTGTCCAACAGGAAGCAGGCCAACTTTACTATGCTTTTCATCCCCATCCTCTCCTTCAGTGCTCACCAGAGAAAGTGAGAGTGATGCCAACACCCGATTCACTCAAGTTTTGGAACTAACTGTTGATACTGCATTTTGTGCAAGTTTTTTTTGCCTTTTGTGTGAGATTTTCATGGCTTCCTTTTAAATGCTTGCTGCTGCTACCAGGATGCTACCTTTTTAAAATGTCCTGACCTCTCCTGCACACTGTTTTTGGCCGGGGGCTACATACCACTGTCCAAAGACTGCAGCCCAAGAACTTACTGAATATAGCAAAATAAGAAGAAAAGTGCACTCAGTAGAGATAAGAAAATACAGGCAGAGGGCAGAGTCTCTGCAGATTGATACACCTCCACACTTCTTGACGGTCATAAGTGATGCTTGAGAAGTATTACTTTTGCATGAGTCTACATTGTTTTTTAGGAAAGTCCTGCATAATATACCTTGGAGGGGAAAGTCCAGGTGAAATCTCAAGTCAATAGAGAAGTCAAGTCTTAAATCTTGTCCTAGGCAGTGACCTTATTCTGGATCCTAGTGGCCTGAGGATAGAAAGTCTTCCTGGGCCTCTCAGTAGCAGTGTATCCAGTAACCAGTGTATCTGGTACCTTCTTACAAAGCTTAACAGGGGAAAAAAATCATTATCCCAGCTCGTTTTCATTTTAAAGTCCTCAAATACCACAGTTCTGGCATAAATACGGACACCAAAAGCCACCTTTTGCAGCTGCATGATACGTGGGCGGTGTCAGTTTATAACCTAGGTGGATGGAACCTTTTCAAAAATTTAAATGCGTGTGAAAGCCAACTGAAGACAGCACAAGAAGATAAGACATTCTCATCCCAGCTTGTCACATGGTGCCGCTCTGTCAGTGCGTATGCTTATGACGTTTTAGGTATCCTTATGTGTCAGCTGTTTATGCTCTGGGATGTCATTACAGTAACGTCAACAAATGTACATGGTGGGATGCAGCATAGTGCAACAAAGTCACCAGAGGATGGTTTGATATTGGCAAAAGAGGCACAGGGTAGAGTGAAGAGAGAAAAAACCCATCCACACTGGAAGAAAACTCTGTATGCACAAAAGTCTGTTGTTTGTGGGACCAATTGCACTCAAGCTCCTTATATCACCTTTTAACCGACTGGGTTCTCTCCGTCCATGTTTTCATGTGATGCCGCCCATGTGCATCGCATGTGAGCGTGCCCAGTAACGATGCCACTATTTCTGTCCAAGCACATTCTCATCCAATGCCGTCCAGTCACTTTCCAGTCCTAGCCACGTTATGATTGGATGTAGAAAGTGGCTTTTGGTGTCATGCTCGTACGCCTAAAGCACTGACGGAGCAGACATAGAACGGGCTGGAAAACTGGTGTTGTGTAGATTTCAATTTAGACAAACATTACAGCACACTTAAAAAAAAACAACAACTTCGTAACCAAGTAAGGATGATGCCAGTTGCTATATTAGAATCAAGAATATGGCACTTTTTTTTCAAGTACAAGTAAATTTTGATTGGGAATCGGTTAAAATCAAGAGTTTGCGGGGCTTGTTTTAAGGATGTCATATGTGTCGCTCTGGCTTGTCTCTCTAGCATGGATAGCTATAGCTGTCACTTTGACATAATTTATGAGGTGGCAGTCCATTCTCATTCTGAAGTCATCTAATAAACCGCTTTGTCAGTTCTTTCTGTGTCCAGACCAGATCCAGACCCAAAAAGCCACCTTTCACACCCGCATAATATGCTGCTGAACGGCATCAGTAAAGAGCGTGACTGGACAGAACTGCTCTTGGTGTTACGATGTACCGGTGTCAGTTGGTAATGTGGCTGGCGTCGGTAGCGGCATCTGGAACATCAACAGCAGATGCAGCAGGATAACCAGAGCGTAATATGTAGACACAGAAGTCCACTGATAAAGTGGCGGTTTGTGGCGACTTGGGATGAGAACATGTTGGTTATCCAGGTGGATATTAAATGATTCTCCTTTATTCTTTATTCTTGCAGCACCTGGTGTGAACATCCGCAAGACAGTGAAAAACAAGGCCTTGATGTTCATCGTCAGGACGCTCTCAATGGTGCAAAGTTTGAAATTCCTCAAGTCCCAATCCTTTTAGGGTAAGTCCAAGTCAAGTTACAAGTCTTTGTGAATTATTTGCAAAACTTTGAGTGATTTTGGAACATCTTTTCTTTCAAACTACTATTTTTTTTATTTTTTCACATAAGTTAGACCAAGTTATTCAAAAGTTGAAGCTTAATACAGATGGATATTTTTGCATTCAAGTCTTAAGTCAAATCTCACAGCAGTGAGTCCATGCTCAGGTATCATGTCCTATTTTTGGGGCTTTGGTCAGCTCTGCAGCTCAGGCAGTTGCTTTCTTCATATGTGTCGGTGTCAACCTACATGTTCAAACCTGCCAAAATGTTGTTTTTCTTTGTCACGCACAGAAAGCAGCCTTTATAAAAAGGGATTGCTTTCACACTTGAGCGTAGCACAGAGGTGCCCTGGGTTAACTCGGCTGATCTGATCAACCGTAGTCAAAGTTGTGGCCGACCTCATTGATCATGAGCCTGACAGCTTGTGGGTGTGGGATCATTCCTCCATAACACCCACGCTCCTTTAAACCTTTCTCCCTCCTTGTTGCGAAAATAACAATTGTGGGCGCACAAATGTGTGTAGACACCTGAAGGTCACTCACACACTGAACATGATGAAGTGAGTCTCACCGAGTCTTTCTCTTTCCATCTCCTACTTCTCAATTTCATCCCTCTCCCCGACAGCCTCTCTTTAGTTACCTCTCTTAACTTTTTGCACTCGGTCTCTCTGCTCAGTGTTCTTTATTCTCCCTCTCTCAATTTCTCTCTCTTTCACTCTTTTATTCCTCTTCTGTCCGGGTTTAAGATGTCATTGAGAAACCTTGAGATAGATGAGGTCTTCAGTGAGAGGCAACCATCAGCTCGGCATTACAATAGAGTTAGAAATGGTATAAATCAGAGAATATGATCAGGAATGACAGCGCTGTTTGCCTTGGAAAGCCCATAAACCCCGATGCAATAATGTTTGTGGGAAGAATGGCAGAAGTTGTCATAAAATCAAACATATGCTCAATATGGGCTGTGTGTGTGTGTGTGTGTGTGTGAAATTGAATAACCTGCATATTGTGACAAAGCAGTCTTAAAAAACAAATTTGAATCTTTTTTTTTCCTCGCTTCATGGGATCCATTTAAATGCAATCAGCGGAGAGTAAAAAAAGGCATTTCTGTTCGGTTGAAATATGTTTCTCATTAAAGATGTCAGTGGGAAAAGCAGGGATGTTGACGCTTTAATCGCCCTCCTTTCATATGCGCTGTAATGGGACTTGAAACAGCTGTGTCTCAGAGGGGGAAAAAATCAGTTACTGCGTCATATGGTCAAGTATCATTGAGACCCTCTGGAAACATTCAAGTTGTGGTGAAGGAAAAAGTGGATTATTTTAATTCAAGTGGGTGTAGGGGTGCGGAGGGGAGGAGTATGTTCCCCTCTGCGGATTTAAAAATAAATGCCAGCCCTCTTCTCCCCCCTGTCTTTTATCTTGTGAGACCACATGCAAGCCTGCAGTTCTTCCTTTTTTAAATTACAGCTGTATGTTTGTGTCAGGTTACTTAATTTAGAGCAGCAATCGAGCGAGCAGTAATATAACAAAGGCTAAAAATCCCTAAAAACTCTACCTCTACACCAGTGATACTCAATTTATAGCCCTGGATAGGCTGCTGGGGGCCCCACAGGCATTTGCAATTGTCTTTGCACTTTTAGTATACATAAGCTGCAGGAGTGCATAAAACAGCATTAAAATAGAACAAAAAAGTGCCAATGGAAGATCCCCTGTACCTGTACCGACGGAGGTCCTAGCTAAGCCCCTAATGTCCTAAAATCCTGGAGATGTCCTGATATCCTAAAAAATGTCTTAAAATCCTAGAGGTCCTAAAATCCTTAAAACATCCTGAAAATCCTAGAAATGTCCTCAAATGCTAGAAACATCCGAAAATCCAAGAAAAGTAATTAAATCTTAGAAACTTTCTAAAATTCTAAATGTCCAAAAATCCTAGAACTATCCTAAAATCCTTGAAATGTCCTAAAATCCTAGAAATGTTGTAAACTCCCAGAAACATTCTAGAAATGTTCTTGAATCCTTGAAACATCCTGAAAATCCTTGAAAAGTCCTCAAATCATAGAAAGATCCAAAAATCCTAGAAACATCCTAAAATCCTCAATTTAATAAAATCCTACAAACAGCTTCAAAAGTTGTAGAAATGTCCTAAAATCCTAGAAACATGCACGGAGCTGCTGAGACTGGCCCCTGACCTCCTGTCATTCTGCAGAAGTGGCCCCGAAGCAAAGCAAGCGGAGCATCCCTGCTGTCCTCTCCAGCTTCACTAAAGGTAAACATATCAAGTCTAGATTTAGGGGCCACACTATGTTCTTTAAGGCTTGCTTCTCTCTCCAGGGATCATTGTTTGGTTTACATTGTCAGGTACATATAATATGAACTACTTCAAGTTCTTTTTCATGCATAAAACAACATAAAATAGTGCAGCAGCCAAAAAAAAAAGTAGTAATAAAATATCGGCATCTAGACCGAGGTCAAATAAAAACCAGTAGATTCACAGTGTATTCTTTTTTTTTCCCCAAATGTGAACTTTCTTCCCATTTCTCCCTTTGCTCTCTAATATCAGAAGTATTTTCCAAGCAGCAAGAATTACATCATGACCTTGTTTGCTACGTCTTCTTGCAGCAAGAAACTGAACAAGTGTTGAATGCACAGGGACATAAAATCTTTAAACTTGGAACATTTAACACTCTTTTTAGGGAGAAAGTGTTAATTCATGATGTGCATAATTGCTTCACTTCAAAATCATGTCTCAGCAGGAGACATATTTTTAAAATAAATCTTGCCTAAATCTTATTTGGGGTTTGAATTCCCACTTTTTAGCTCATCCCTAGCACTGTATCAACTCTCCAAAGCCTTGTTCAATAATGCATACAATTTTTAGCCAGCCGGTATGATCCAGTATGCTGCGTTTTAAGCCTAAAAGCTCACATGAAAACACTCTTAACTATCTGCCCAGCAACAACAGGCACATTTAGCAAATAGCTGGTGAACAAAAAGGACCATAGAAGCTAAGGTTGAGTGAATATTGGACTTTAATAGCTAATATGTAGTCAAAAAGGCTATTTTTAATAACATATAAGCTATAGTTATACTATATTTGTATAATTATATATACTATATATATAAATAATGTTTCAGGTCGGGTCATTGTTGAGTTATTATGCCCTCTAGTGGCCAAAAAAGGTCATAATGCAGATTTAAAGCAGCAGATGTTTGCTTGTGCAGTAGTCATAACCATAGTCTGTATAAAATAATAGACAAAGCCAGCGTGATGTCACCCGCTGGTCTGTGGACAGCATTTTAAATAGTGCATACATCCACTCTAGACTCTTGTTTTTACTTGACCTCTGACTGCAAATGCAACCATCAGTATCTTGAAGTAGGACATCCGGCCACGCTGTAACCTCTGTCAGACTGAGGTAAGGTGAGGCCGTGAGGGGAAGCGCTAAAGATGTCTTCCCATAATGCACTTCCTGGGAACCTGCCAGAAGTGTTAATTCGATATGTATTGCACGCTGCTTTGCTGTCTGTTTCTGATTAAAATAAAGCCGCTGCGCAGGGAACAGTGATGGAGGCACTTTGCGCTGCAGGTTGGGTGAAAAGATTAACACTTTTTCTATTATTACCTGCATAAATATGAGCATGCATCAATAATTCATCCTAATGGCTCAATGTGTGCGATTAGATGTCAGCTTCTCATCCTCTCAAGGATTTGCATTTACTGCTTTTTCTGCTGCTTCGCATGAATTTGATTTGCAGTGCAGCAGGTAAAAAGACAGATGTGTTTTGTGCGTGTGTGTATGTGTGTGTGTGTGTGTGTGTGTGTGTGTGCGTGCGTGTGTGTGTGTGTGTGTGTGTGTGTGTGTGTGTTGTCAGCCTTCGGTACACACACACACACACACACACACACACTCCCTTGACCAGATCCCATTAGCCTGCAGCTATATATTTACAGCAGTAGAAAGATACCGATACCCGGAGAAAACATCAAAACAGGGCAGAGAAGCCACGTGCTTGTGTGTTTGTGTGCATGTTGCTTCTTTTTGTGGCCATTTCAGACCTCACTATTGATCTCATCACCAATAACTTGATTTTTCACTTTCAAAAAATTCTCGCTCATCTTTCCAGGTTTCTGTTTTCCTTGTGTATTTATCTCATGAGCGCTGGAGTCATGTTGCTTCTTTGGAAGTCATGGGATTCCTCTTGAAAAAATAAAAAACGCTGCAGGGGAAGACAGTGAGATGAAGTGTGAGAGAGAGGCCTACTTTGTCAGAAGCAGAAACAGTAGAGGCACTGTCTCAAATACTTCCTTTTGATATCAGAATGGAGACCTTGTGACTTGTTTTATTGATGCCTTTTATGCATGGAATTTCTATCAAATTTATTTAAATAAAACTTTATGTTCAGTCGTGCCATCTCCCCAGATTTTAAATACATTTACTCATTATCTACTTACACCCATCTGATCCAAAACTCCATTAATGGAGAAGATTGGTCCTCTTCTTTACGTTCCTCTTCCTGCTGCTGTCTGAGCTCCTCATTTCCTTCTCTTCAGAAAAAGCCATTTGCTGCCATTCAGCCCTCGGCAGTATGGAAAAAAACGACTTCAATAGATCAAGATAATCCATAACACTGAATATGAATCACTAATTTGTTTGGCAGTTTCTATTTGATCATTACTTCATTGTGCCCTAGTTGAGTGTTTCCATATGACTGCACACATTCTGCTCACTGTCAATCACCTGACACCCACAGCAAGAAATGAAAAGAAGAAAAGTGTCTGCTGGGAAATATTCCCTAAAATACACGTTGCTTTACAAGATTAACTCACGTTTATAAAAGCATGTCCTTATTTGTAATTTTTGTTTGCAGAGGCAGCAGGAAATGCTGCGTTTCAAACTGATAATACTCTAAAAAATACATTTTTAATCCTTTTAATTTTTTTACCCTTTGACATGGTTGGTGCAGCAGCTATATCTGTTTTATGAGAGAGTTATGGCCAAAATGCCAGTACACTCCTGCTGTTCAAAATGTTCTTAGAAATACAAGCTAGACGCAGATAATAATTAACAGAGAATAATTTTAATTTTTAAAATTTGGATAGTGAAAGGAGTTGTGTCACTGGGGATTTGATGATCAAAATAAATTATTTCTGATTTACAGATGTTTCTTTCCCTCTGTCCTGATGGTGACAAAAATTAGGAAGGAACTGGTCTAAAGGGCAAGGAAATTACTGGAATATTTGTACATAAATAAATAAATAATAGAAAGTCCAAAATACAAAAAAAGGTAAGACTAACAAAAAGTGCTATGAAAAATTAAATAATAATTCTTTAGCATAGTTTGCATTTTTCTATTTTTTTTTCTTTTCCCTCGACATTTTTCCTTAGTTTTTTTTATAATTAGAATAACTAGTTTCTTTCAGTTTGTGGAATATTTCTTACAAAGTTGCTCATTGCCTTTCCCCCCGTGTTTCTGAAACAATTTGCATCAATTTGCTGTGATTTTAAAGGTTTAAATACGTGTGAAAGCAGCACAAGAAAAGCGATGTTGCTCCAGAATTCAGCGGGTTAAACTTTTTTTTTTTTTTTTTTTTTTAAAATTAAATGTCAACAAGTTTTGAGGAACATGGGTTATGTCAGATGTCAGATTCAGGGGCTGAACATCACTCTTTAAACGGAGAGTGGAAAACTGGCAAAGCTGAGGCTCTGCAGAAAGTTTGTTGTGCTATGCCAGGAGCGAGGGCTTGGCTGAGGCCTTGGAGGAGCGCTTGGATGAGGGCAGCTGCAGCTGGTGGGGTCTGAGGTCACAAACAGATGTCCTTCACAAACTCCCAACGTCGGGCTGCTGCTCCTTTTGTCGGAGCTCTCATTTCAAACTGCCAAGTTTCCATCAGACTCTGACATGCAACTTGGGAGCTCACTGGCAAAAAAATAAAAATAATAAAAAGCCTCTCAAATAGGGAAAAGCTTTTTGAGCCGACTCGATGGCTTCCCCACTCGAGCAACAAATGAACAGTTCACGTCTAAATGTGCTGTAGATGCACTACTCAAAAAACAACAAAAAAAAGCTGCACGGCTCACTGTACTCTCCCACTTCAGGGATTAACTTTGTATCATTTATCGTTTTTCTCTCAGTCCATGTGCACATCAAAGCAGTTATTTGTTTAGGAGGCAATATTTCAGCTCACAGAAGGGCCTTGAAACTCTCTTTCCAGTCCCTCGATCACTGCAGAGGACAGAAGATGCTGTTAAGGAGTCTGTATCTCATTTTGATTTTATACAACACTCAAAAACCCCTAACCTCAATCCCATTATTTTACATTTAAAGAGAATTTTTTTCTTAGCTTCCTTTATATGTCAAATTCCTCAAAGTCACTTTTAATATTAGTGGTGTGCTTGAAAAAATGGTTTTAGACCACCTATTTGTGACAGTGCACACTTCGAAGGCCACAGAGAACTTTGCACATCTGATAGAAGAACAGTGCAGGTTTAGTTCTTTGAAATCTCAAAGCAGTCTTTGATAAAACTGATCACAGAGTTTTAGGTGGCTTTAAGCATTAAAGCTGGGCTCAGCAGAGAAATAGAAAAGGCAACAAAAAAAGGCAGAAATTGAAAATATCCTCATGGAGCTGTTCCCTCTCCGTCCTAAGCCCCTCCTACCAGACATTTGCAGACATATATGCATAGTTCATACAGTAACCCTGTGTTTCCAGCCCGTTGTCATTCAGAAGTCATCAAATACTGTCACATTTACAACGCTTAAGATCCCAACACCAAAAGCCTCCTTTCGTGCCTGCATGATACACCACTGGATGGCGTCAGCTGAGGATGTGACCAGACAGATCCGCTCACGGTGTTAATATACGCTGGCGGACGGCTGGAAGTCACCTGCTGCCGCCACAAGATACACTGCAGGATGGAGTCAATATGAAACACTGTTGGTAAAACTTAATATAAGGAGCACAAAGGTCCCTGTAGGGCAGGTGGGAGGGACACTGGATGGATAAAAAAAACCCCAAACTTTCGTGTGGGGTCCTGTTTTATTTGCTACACCTCACCATGTGCCTCTCCTGCCTAATCCAAACCATCTGTGCCAGCATGTTTTTTTTTTTGACGTCTCGGCGTTGGTTGCCATGTGCTTTTTTTGCCTAAACATAACATGCAGCATAATCTTGGCCAACACGTTCTCACTCTGGACACGTCACATGGTGATGGTTGGTCAGTGGCTTTCCGCATCAATCTATGACGTTCCTTGATGCCGCTACAGTGATATCAACAAATGCACGTGTGGTGGGAAGAAGCGGTACGGTATCTTTGTTCACATAACAACGTGGACTGTCACGATGGTTGGGATTAGGCACCAAAGTCACCAAGATGGCTAGGTTTTGGTAAGGTGTAGAAAACACACACACACACACACACACACACATCCATCCACACGAGATGTGAACTCTGGACTCCTGCATGAAAAGTCTGTTGTTTGTCGGACACGTCCACTTCCCCACCCACCTACCCTATGAGGACATTCAAACTCCTTTTATTACGTGGTTACCAAACCCATTCTCAATCTGAACTCCGAATGTCATAGGTTAATGTGGCAAGATACCAAAAACGTCATTGCTTGACGCTGAAGGTCACTGACTGACCGTGACCACGTGACACCTTTGGAGTGAAGACGGATAGGATACATAGAGCGTAATATGTGGACACAGAAGTCCATTGCAGAGCAGCTTATGACTTGGGATGGGGACGTGTTGGGCTCTCTTTTAGACTCTCTTTTCGATGAGTCTTTCTTTCTCTTTTTGGGTTGCTTTGTAGTGTTGGCAGTTGCTGCTAATGCTGAAATTGAAACGTTCTCAGCAGGATTCTCCGTCATTGAATTAGACTTTCATTGAAAGGATGTACATGCTCTTCTGCACTTACAGAGCTATTAGGAACGCACTCTGACGTGACCTGTTATTGGCCACAATCTCCCGTCATGGGTCAGATTTTCTAAAGCCTGAAAACAGAGCCAGGAGGAGGTGCAGAGGTCGAGTGTTCTTTAAGCCCACTTGAATCAAGTATGCTCAAAGTTTATTATGGGGTTTTTGCCCAATGCCCTTCTTCCTATCTTTTGCTACAACATATATTTTCCTCAAAGCTTCTACAAGTTTCTCTCTGATTGCTTTATATATATAGACATTGAATGCAGATGCTTAAATCAGTAAGTGTCAATGCAACATTGCCCTCAATAGCTTTGACTTGTAACTTAGACATCATTTGACATTTTCTTCTTTTTGTTTGAGAACTCACTTCTACCACCAAATCATTATTTAGTTCCCCTAGATACCAAACAGCGAAGTGCCTTATGAGCTCTTTATTTTGTTGTCTCAGTCAAAATAATCAGCCACCAATCAGCACACACAACAGTAGGAAAATGTCTAGAAGTGGTTGCAGTGGGAGAGAGGGATTTGATCATTCCTGCATGTTTTTGTGGTTTTGAGAAGCTTCCAAAAAATAATAAGCTTTGGCTTCAAAGATTATGTTATAATCAACATCAAAATCCCTCAACACTACAGGGTTCAAATATACAACTATATTTGTAAAAGCAGTGGTTTGGGTGTTCATACTTAGTTCTTCTAGTTTTAAGATGATAAAAATGTCACTGAGGGCACTGAGATGAAATAAAATTAAACATTTTTTAAAAGTTTTACTTCTAATAATTAGGGCTGGGTATTGTCAAGAACTTCACAATTCAATTCAATTTTGATTCTTTGGGCGATGATTCGATTTGATTTCGATTCAATTTGATATTGATCCATTTGCTTCGATATCGATTCAGTTATGCGTATGGATGTCAGAAATGTCCAGATAGTTCATTAGAACTTTTAGAAACATGTATGGGGCTGCTGCTGCCTACTGTCATTTTGTAAAAGTGGCCCTCAAGCAAAGCGAGATGAGAATCCCTTTTCGAGGGCTTTTGGAGTACTATAGTAAACAAAGTGATGTTTACATTCAGTTTTAAGCACAAAAACAGGTAGTGGTACGTGTCCTGGAGTGTGTTGTATATGTCCGTGTTGAGTGTGGGCATGTGAGTGCATGTACACAGTTTTGTGTGAGGTGAATAAAACAACAATTTGTAGAAAAACACCTCTTTAGATGCCCTCAGACTTTCCTGCTTCTCCCAGCCACCGGATTTCCACACCCACGTGCACACCTGTTACTCATCAACCCCAGTGTGGATATATAGCCGCCTCCCTCCCACTGCCAGCTTCCACATCGTCTACCAACACAGCCGCAGTGTTCCTGTCCTTGTTCTCTTCTGTGAAGCTGCTCATGTTTGCCTTCTTCTTTTGGACTGTAGCCAACCTGTTTTCTGAACGTTCGCTTTCTTTTAGAGAGTTGGATGAGGAGATCAATGAGACTCTGTGTGTGTTAAGTGCGGAGCTGAACCTAAAAGTGCGATTAGGTTAGATTTGAATAAGTGGAGGCAGGAGGGAACAGCTGGCCTAGTGCGCCTTAAAGTTAAAAACATACACCCACTAATACCTCAAAAGCTCAGTAAGTAACATGTTGTATTTACTTTGTTTAGTCCCTTCACAACAGCCCCATTCAGAAGAAAATGTTATGTTTCTGCAAACTACAGATACATTACATTTGTATGTTTCCTTTGTATTATATCAACATTTGTAAAGTGATGTACTGTAGTTCTGAATACAGATGTATGAGCTTAGTCACAGGAGGAGGGGATGGTGGAAGGTATGACGCCTTATCCAGACATCCGCCAAGCAGACGAAAGCAGCAGATCGCAGTTTGAGACCAACATAACAACAAAACGGGGTATTTTCTTTTGACACTTAGGGACATTTCCAGCCCTGTTTCTTTCCGATAAAACTGAGTGTTTTTTAAAACACACATCTGGAGATTTCCGGCTTTTCTTGTGACATTACAGGGTACTTTTTAATGACATGTTTGTACATTTCCAGCTGTTTGTTGCAAAAAAAATGACCCATCCAGACAATTCCAGGATAATTTTTTAACAACATGTTGGGACATTTCCGGCTGTGTTCTTTGCAACAAAAGTGGGTATTTTATCTAAGACTCATTTAAGCAATGCCAGATGTTTGTTATGACAAAACCGGGTAATTTTTTTAACATGTCAGGTCATTTCCAGCCATGTTTGTTTCAACGAAACCCAGTACTTTTAATGGCCCATCTGCACAATTCCAGTTTTTTTGTCATAACAAAATCAGGTAGTTTTTAATGACATGTCGGGACATTTCCCACTGTGCTTTTTGAGACAAAACTGGTTATTTTTGACAGCATGTCGGGGTGATTTCTGCTGTGCTTGTTTCTGCTGCTGGGTATATTTCAACAGCATGTTGGGACATTTCCAGCTGTTTGTTGTGGCAATACAGGGGATTTTTAAGTGACGTGACGTTTCCTGCTGTTTTTTGCCACAAAACCAGGTTTTTTAATGACATGTAGCAACATTTCCAGCTGTTTTGTTGCAATAAAATTGGGTATTTTTTAACACATAACCAAACATGATCAAACCAGCTATTTTTTGCCAAACCAGCTTGGTTTGGCAAAAAATAGCTGGTTTGATCATGTTTGGTTTCCTAACCAAATGTTTTTGTGCTTAAACCTCACTTAACCAAAGAATTGTTACAACATAAAATTGCAAATTAAAACATGAATAACAAATCAACTGCATATGAAAGATTCACATTTATATTCAGAATTACATAATGCCTCGTTTGTATTTTTAAAAATACAATTTCTGAAAACTTGTTATTAAAAAAATAGATTGAGTTAATGTAAGTAATCAACTGGGGAAGTACCATGGTAATATCATTAGTTAGATTAGTTAGAAGTTTTATGCTATTCATCTGTTTCTGCAGTAATTTGTGTACGCTAAGCTTGGCTTGTTTTTCCAGCATAGTACCTAATATATAAACATAAGATCAATATTGATCTTATCAAACTCTCAGAAAGAAAACATTTACGTTTTTCTTAGAGGTGTCAACAATTCTTTCCAAACTATTATTTAATAAAAAAACAACAACAAACAGCTTTGATAGAAAAATTCCACAAACTCCATATCAGAATCTCCAGGAGTGAAAAAGCTCTCAAAACCCTTGTCAGTCAATTGTCTGTCAATCAGCTCCCTGAAGACCCTCCAGTTGAATCGAAAATATAATAGAAAACATGTCTGAGCTGTGGATGACACTTTTGACAAACTCTTTTAAGCTTGTGTCTTGAATCCAGGAGGACAGTGTCTGTTTATTTCCCTTTTTAATAAGAGTGGGCGCATCCTGGAGCCTTCCCACTCACCGCTGTCAGGTGGCCACGCTGGACACAGACGTATTATTGTCCATTATGATGCATTTGTTAGTTTAATTGTTCCCGAGTCTATAGCCTCCCTGTATGTAACCCGGGCTGATTTATGGCATGTTGATAATGACCATAACGACCTACTCAGCTAAACTAATAACACATAAAAGTGCACTTCTGTTCCTGGAGCTCTTAATGAAGCGGCGAGGCCTCGATGTGACCTCATGTTTTGACCCTTTTTCTTAATTGGTCTTTTCTATGATGAAGTTTTGCAACTAATTACTTTTATGAGAGCTCTGCCTTCCGTACACGGCACAGTGTGGCAGCGTTTTACAAGCATCAGGCAACCCGAGCTGTGTTCTCGGGAACAACTGTCAACCTGATTGATTACCTCTGCAAATGTCTAAAGGTTGGGCCTCTCACCTCTCGGCATTTCACTGCAGCTTCCTTTTGGTTAACTTTGACTCCAAACTTGACAAAAAGGATAACAAAAGTGGAAAAATTCCAAGCACTGAAAGTGGCCTCAGAAAAATAAATGTCAGGGAGACGGCGGGCATTAGGAGAGCTTTAATGCTGAGGCCTAAAAGACTGCAATATAAACGTAAACTGCTGTGTCACACAGGAGGAAAACTGCAGATTTCATAAGATAACACAACAAATTTCATTTTTTTTGTAGTATTTAAAGTCCCCCCACACTCAAAATGTGTTTTTCTTCTATTTATGTCCGCTGAAATATCTGACCTTGATGACACTGACTTGTATCTGTGCAAATTTTGTCACTAGAGTTGTTTTGACACTCCTAAAGGGGCAATGATTGTGCACTTTCCTAAAATCTGAGATCCAAACATACCCCAGGCAAGCGAGATGAGGTGAAGCCAAATGCTGTCTAATACAGGAAACGCATATCAATGACAGGACAGACTTTGACGCAACACCGGCAAAGAAACACCAAACAAATGCCTGAAATGTAAATACCCAGCCCATTTACATTCCAAAAACATCAAATACCGCTGCTTTTGCAGTGCTTTTGGTGTAAGATCATGACACCCAAAGCCACTTTTTGCGTCTGCATGATGCGCCGCTGGAAGTCCTCAGCTGAGAACACAGCCAAACAGCTGTACGCAGCGGCAGCATGTTACATGGTTGGTTGGCATCAGTTGAGAACGCGGTCAGATGTAACTGTTGCATCTGCAGGATAAGCCGCTGGACAGCGTCAGGTTGAAACTCTGCCAGTGACAACATAATATTAGGAGCATGACAGTCTGTATAGGGCGGGTGGGCAGGCAGGAGGGGCTGTAGATTAATCAAACAAACCCTGAACTTTCATGCGGGAGTCCAGTGTTCGCTGCCTGTCTGAATGTGATGTTTTTCGCCTACACTGTACCATGTGCTTCTTTGGCTGAAACCTAACCATCAGTGCCAGCATGTGCATTTGTTGAAGTCTCTGCATTGGTTCTCACTTTTGTTGTCTTAACATAACCATGTGCTTTTGTGTACCTTTGTTGACCATAGTGGGGTCTTCCCAGATAGCTGGGCATTATATGTAGACGTGGAAGTCTGCTTCAAAGCGGCAACACGTGAGGACTTGGGATGTGTTGAAATACCAGAATGTATGTTTTCCACTATAATTTTAATGGATTTGTTCATATTCTGCGGGTCTGTTGGGAAGCTTTGGTAGGCCCGCAGGCCCACTAATTGAAGATCGCTGTGGTAGAGTATGCAATTTTTTGGTGTAAAGCAGAACCTTAAGCTTCCTTTCAATATCTATCAAAAACCCTTTTGTACCAGATATTATTATGTGTTTTACAACCACTGACAGTGTGTCAGCCACTGCCAGTTGCTAAGTTGCTAACTACACTTACCACTCTGATATGTATGTCACTGATTTTGTTGAACAAAAAACAGTGTAGGAGGAAGAGTAGATCTGCTTCTTGTACCTTTTTAGGTTTTATGTTGAAAAACCTTGTTAAAGTAATAATATAAGTACGAGTACACTTTAAAAGCCTGTCTGGAGGGGGACTTTGAACATTGCCTTGACTATAGAAAAAGGTTGAGTGAGATAACTAAATACTAATAAGATTTTAAGACTCATACATTTCACTCGGAGATGAA
Source organism: Plectropomus leopardus (assembly GCF_008729295.1). Lineage (NCBI taxonomy): Eukaryota > Metazoa > Chordata > Actinopteri > Perciformes > Serranidae > Plectropomus > Plectropomus leopardus. The sequence goes on from NC_056483.1 coordinate 1,645,929, forward strand.
ATTGCAGTCATGAGTTCCACGGTAAATCTCCTCCACCTCTGGGAACACACATTGATTAACAATTTGAAGCCACAAAACCCTTTTAATTAACTGTGAGCGAGGCTAAACTTACCTGCTGTCTCCAGGTGGGATTTCCATGAGAGAAACCGGTGGCAGTCGAATGAATCCACCCCTGAATGCAAGCTCGGTAATCTGTGATAAAACCCCCCGAGCCTTGATTAGAAAGATAATGTGTTATTTGGTGCGAGTGTGTGGCATTCATGTGGTGATCCCTGCTCGCGTGCAGCCCACTCACCATGAACCTCACATTTTCACCAGTAAATGTCATGTGTTGGTCACGAAACACTGACTTTCCATGCTCCCTACATGGAATTTACTGGTAACTGGATTTGTGTTTTGGCTGTGGCTGTGTTGACCTGTATAGTACACTCACTGGGTCTTTTCTTCACTGGAGCTTTGAGACTACTTCCCCCAACACTGATTGCTCCATAAGCACACAAGCATGTCTTAAAAATTAGAGCAGTTTGGAAGCATATCGTCTTGATGTATCTTAGGGCAAAAGAAGAGGAACTGGAACAGGTCTTGGGGCAGTCAGCTGACAAAACCTTTGTAGGTTTCGGGGGCATGGAAAGGAAAGGGACTGCTTTTAAAAATATTTCATGGCATTGGGCACCCTGGTGCGCTGGTCTTTCATGGGGACCGTGGCTTTCATTGCCCAGAGATTGAAGTATAAAGAAGAAAATTTGAATGTGACTTGGCCCCTTCCTTTAAATATGATAAAGTGACTTCAGCTGGAGCGAGAGAAAAAAACAGATCCTGTTCCATTTCAATAAACTCATTTATACAAAGCATTTTCCGTTTGTTCTCTCTGACTGGCCATTGATCTAATTAATTTATGTGGCTCAGCATGAGGGGAAATGTGAGGTGAAGGCTTTTCAAAAGACACCATTCCTTAATCGTGACAGGTTTTAATTTCCTTTGTCAGATAGAGTAAATGGAAATACCTTGAGTCAGGTTCCTGAAATGGTGGTGATATTAAAAGTAAAATACCTCATTGGACAGTTTTTGGAAGCTTTGTTTATTTACTCCAAAGGTTCTTTGTGACAAACCAATAGCCCAGGAAAGTTGTGAGCGGTTACACTGAAAAAATTCTAAAATAATTTTTAACTGTCCTTTGTCAAAAGTCTGCACTAACACAGTCATTGTTCATAATAAAATAAGATGATTTTTCAAGATGCACAATGTGCCTTTGTTAACCAAAGAAAGACTGATAGATATGAAGCAGCAGCTTGTTCTCTTTCTGAAGTCGACAAATGCAAACACGTTCTCGCTCCGCACTCGTCACATGGTGCCGCTCTATCGTTTTGATATCCTTCTGCATCAGCTGTCTACCCTCCGGGATGCTGTTATGTTGATGTCAACAGATGCACGTGGTGGGATGATGCAGCCCATTACTGCGATGTCATGCAGAAAGCAGCATGGTCTTTATGTTTACACAACAACGTTTACTGTCATGGTGGTTGGGATTAGGCATCAAAGTCACAGATTTAGGCAAAAGAGGCACATGGTCAGGTGTAGAAGAAACACACACACACACACACACACACACACACACACACACACACACACACACACACACACACACAAAACTCTCTAGACACACATATGAGTCTGTTGTTTGCGAGACACATCCGCCTCCCCCCCCTCCCGCCCTATATGCACTACCAGTATTACGTAGTTACTGGCAACATCATTACCTGACGCTCTCCTTCAGAGCTTTGTGCATGTGGACGTCCCTGATGCCTTCTGACAGAGTACAATCTCATCTGTAGCTGTTTAGCCACGTTCCGGTTGGATGTTGAAGGTGGTTACACCAAAACCATTGACATAGAGATGCTATTTTACAAGAGTGAGAACGGGCTGCAAATCATGCCGCTTTTGCAGTAATTTCAGCTTAAAATCTCCACACCAAAAGCCACTTTTTGCAGTTGTATGACATGTCGCCAGACAGCACCTGCCGCGGCAGCATGATACGCAGACGGGCAATGTCAGTTAAGATCTGACAAAACTTGTGCTATTGGAGCATCTGCACTTACCTCTTTGGGAGTCGTCATTGTTGTTTGTAAGAATGATGGCAGTACCAGAACCAGATGGCAGTAGCTCCTCACCAGATGCTGATCGATCCACGGCACTGGTGGTTCAGACACAAATTACTTGAAAACTGACAAAAAGGTTTATCACATGATCCTGCGCAATCTTGAGAATCCAGTGCAGGTGTAACTAAGAACACCTCTTGTTATTGTGTCAGCACTGCAAAAATCAGGCACGATTGTAGCTTTAGAATACCATTTTTGGGTACTTTTTTGGCTCATATTTCAGAGCAGGACCTGTCCCAGCATATGAGGAACGTTGACAACACATGAGCTAATTTAGCACTGGCAACCACCAGTTTTAAAGACCCATTAGCTGTGTAAACAGCAGACTAAACAAAATTTTAACAAAAGCTACCATCTGTTTAGACAGTGGAAATAGCCCACAACAAATTCTTGACTTGTAGGTTGTGCATAAGTGCATCTTAAAACCAACTGCTGGCTGACTTCTGTCACTTTACTATTCTAATTGATTGCAAACCAAAAAAAAGCCCTTGATCGAATGTAGTTCTTTTCAACTGCTTCGAAACTTGAAATGACCCTTGTTTATTTAGTTTTTTTTCTGGCATTTTTCTTTTGTCCTTTCTGTCTTTGCATATTTGGTGGTATAAGCCGTTCCCGGGAGCGCTGCAATAATGCCTGTTCCACCATTGTCAGTCACATTGTAGCTCTGCTGCCAGAGCCATGAACACTCACAGAGGATCACCGCTTTGTAGAACTCCCTTTGCTGATTGGTTTAAGTGGGAACGGGCTATCAGACAATGCTTTTTCTTTCAGAATGTAGAGCAATTTAACACTTATTCTAACAAAAAAAAGACACTTACAGTCCCTTCAATATGTGGAGATAGAAACAATTTAGTCCCTGGAAATGGAAAGCCCTTGTTCTTAGAAATAATGTATTAGTACTATAAAATCTCAAAGAGTAGTTTTTTGAAACCTAACAGTGGATTCTTTTTATTTGGATCCATGACAGAAAAAAAAAATAAAAACTGTTGTAAAACTAAACAAGTCATCTCCAAAAACACTATCTACTAGGTTTCATGATTCAATATTTCTATGATCCATGGTGCATCGCCTGATGTTTCTAATGTTAATATTTTTGTTGTAGCATCTGCTGTCTGATTTTGTGTTGGAGCTGCATCAACAGAAGAGAACTTTTTATTAAATTCGTAGTGGTTTATTTGATTTTAAGTTGTCAGAGATGTACAAGTGCGAGAGCAAATTGAAACAGAAGTCACACTGAGACCAATTTTTACTCCTGTAATAAATTTCAGTAACTCCAATTAAAAAACATAAGGCATGCGGATATGTATGCATGAGTTAATGCAAAGCAGCAGTGGTGGTGGCAAGTCAGTGTTTTGCAAGTCGGGAGCAGGTCTCAAGTCTTAAGATTGAAGTGAAAATATAACTTTTTTACTCTAGCTGCCATTCATCGATACTCCATTACTACTTTGCTTGAAATTCCTGATCTCACATTTGGAAACAGACCTCAGGTTATGCCCAGGGTTGTCTCCTTTTCTATTCGTTGAGAAGAAGTAACCTGCCAGCAGGATGTTTAATTCTAAAACGCCATTTTTTTTTGAACGAAGTGCAGGTGACCTTGCCACAAGAGATCTATCATGATGCAAGGGAACATACAAGGAGGCATTTTTCCTAAAGCTGTTTTCAACTTAGCGTTTTATTCACCGTGTGATGCAAGTCAATTTTACAACCTTTACATACCTGAGAGTGACTCGTAATAAGTGGAGCAGATAGCCTTTTCAAAAGAAACAACCAGTTCAGTGTAGTTACAGCACTCAAAAATCGGATCATGCCTGTGCGTTATGACCTTGCTTCGGTGTAACACATTAACTTTCTCTTCAAAAGTCCTTCACATTGGTTGCAAAGATGAGATTCACTGTTGTAAGAATAAAGGCATGACTTTGTCATCTGAAAGGTGAAGGGCATGGTGGATGGCATGACACCTAGTCAAGACGCCTACCAGTAGTGACTGTTGTGTTTCCCACCAGAACAGAGCCATGAGAGCAGTTGTTTTTACTCAGATATCACTGCAGACGTTGCTATACATCCTGCCAAGATAGGGCCATGTAAAGTTGCAGTATATTACAGCCCATTCTCATTCCAATGTCGTCAATACCGCTGTTTTTGACACCTAAAGGCACCTTGTGTGGCTGTATGATTTGCTACTGGACGGCATCAGCTGAGAACTGTAAACTTTAAATGTATCCCTTACATAACTTGTACAAATGGCACATATTTGCAGTGTGCAGAAATGTAGGCCCTTTCTGGCGATTGGGCTGCAGCACTGACAGGAATCTATGAGATACAAAGTTGTGTTTTGTCCAGAGGCTCTGTGAGGCTCTTTTGTTTTGCTCTTTTTTCCTGCTCTGCGGTTTATTCACTGCTGATTCTTTGGGAGTGGGACCAAAGAGGGGTTGACCGTGTGATAATCTCATTAATCAAGACTCAACCACGAGAAGGCTGCAGCTTACAACAAGAAAGCTATTACAATAAGAAGTTGTTTTTTAATTAAAGCTGCCCTTAAGCTTTAACAAACACACACGCACACATGCAGCACACACATACAAGGAGGAGTAGTGCTGCGAGCATGTTTTGGCGCGCAGGCAGACTCCATATATCACCCGTGTGCCTGCGCATAAGCAAAGCAATTATAGCACGGAGAGCAGAAGAGAGACAGAACAGAGTGAAAAACAAGCACATGATGAGCGTGTCCCCTTGAATTGATGGGTTTGAAACGGCAAAGTATTTATGTTGAATGCGGCTCCACCGCAGGGCCGCGGGAGCTCTGCCGTCCCATCTCCCTGCCTCCGTGCGCGGCTCATCATCCCATTCAAATGAAATGTAAATCCTCGCTCTCCCCAGTTTCTACCATGTCTTTGACTCCGGCTCAGCCCCCGTCTATTCAGCACCTCCCTCCCAGACTCTTTTCTCTTTCTTCTAATACTCTGTCTCCCTCTTTCTCAATCTCCCCGTTCTTCCATCAGTTCTGGCTCTCTCCAGCTACCTGCCGTTGTTTTCCCATTTCTTCTCTTTTTCTGGTTTGCCAGAAAGCGTGACTGATGGATGCACGCTGCAGCCATGAGAGTTTTATCATGCCGAGCTCAACAAAACAATCTGGTTTCATAAATACATTTGCATTTGCATTTTATTTTTGAGTGACTGTGGGATAGATCTCATTAACTCCAACCAAATTTGATTGCAATTACCAACAATGCTCTTTTTTTGGGGGCCAGTATATGTTTGTGTGCGTGATGACATTTTACCAGAACACAGAAACACAAAACTCCAACTAATTAACAGCATGATTAACATGTTTTTTTTTATTATGTATGGGAACTCTTTTGATTCTTAAAGTTTATTTTTGACAAGCAGAAACCAACAAGGGTTCACACAGTTCCTGCAGGCAATCTCAAGGAAGCAATTATATTTGTATCTTACTATCACATCTGTTGATTTCTCATTTTATTTACACATTAAGTTGATGCTCCAATCCAGAGTGACTGACAGCTGGTGCGAGTTAGAGGAGCTATTCTTAAATAGGACAGGCTGTATTGTTGAAGGATTAAATCATGATTTTTTTTTTTTGTCAGAGTGCATGGGTGTCTAACTTTTGGAAGGTTATTTTCGGAGAGTAGCTGATGGTGTTATCCTCAGTGGGTTATGATGAGTCGGCAAGTTGCAGTTTGGCATGTTACTCAAGGACACTTTGACAAATGCTGATGAGCACATGGTGTCATTTCTATCCAAGAGGTGAAGCCATAACCGCTGGACCACTTTGAACTGGTCTGCACTGGGCGGTCTAACATTTAGTTAAAGGTGTTTGAGAGATTTGCAATCAGTGACTAGCGGTGTGAGACGGCAGGCACAACCTTGAAAGGAGGCAGATTTGATAGATGGCTCTGCTAGTATAGATTAAGTAGTTTAAATAAAGATATTTAATTGAAAGGAATTCATGACACACTTTGGGTTTTCATGTTAAGATCAAATAGCCTTGTAACTAAAAGAATTAATTAACACCAATGCAATCACCTCATAATCTTCAAAATTCCTCGGTTTAATGACTCATGAAATGCATTTATCATCAATTCTGGTTTTGATTTTTTCAGACAAACTCAAAAAAGAAAAGAAAGGGTTTTGAGAATCTTCCCACTTCTTTTTGATCAAGTGTAAAGTTGGAGATCATTAATACCACAGTGACAGTTGAAAGGTTTTACAGCCTGACTGATTTACTTTGGGATGACTATATTTCACTTTTTGGTAGTTTTTTTCTGTGATGACTTCATACTTGATACTTTATTATTATTGCCACACAATAAAATTGGTGGTAATTACTTTGGCACAGCATGGCAGCTCAACTCCAGAGCAAAGAAAGAGAGTTTAGAAAAAGAGAGAAGCAACAGGCACCAATAAGCCAACCGAAAGAGGGACTTGTTACATAGGCTACACCTATTTGCACTTTATTTGGAATGAAAACCTGATTTTAAAACTCACAAGGTAGGCAGAAAGACTCATCTGTAATCCATAAGCTATAGCACAATAAAGAATCACTGAATATTGTTAAAGATGCATGGATCTTTTTGGCCACTTGGGGGCAGAAGTTAGTTGCTGCTCTGCATATAAATACAAAACATACAAAATTAAACAAATTTACAGTAAAAGAGTAGAATAAAATATATAAAAGATCAAATCAATCACTAAATATTTTTTCAAACAATTGAAATAAATATTTCCCTTAAGAATAGCAAAATTCAGTATGTTTCTGCGCTTACTTGTATTTATCTCAGCTTTTATCTAAATAATGTTTTTAAGTTTCTCTCCCCAAACTTGCTTTTGGGGAAGTATTTCCAAGTCAAAAGGCTCAAATCCAATTGAATTCACGAGCCACTGTTTTTAAAATCCAGGTTGAGTTGCAAGTATTTATGGATGTTTTTATCTACCCTCATCGGATTTGTGACTCAAGTCAGGCTCAAGTCCAAGTAATGTGTCTTAAGTCCACATCTCTGTAGTACAGTCGGCTTATCAGAGCTTGTTTGGTGAAAAAAAAAAGTTGGGCTGCTGGAAATGAGGTTGATGAGAGCAGTAAGACTAAACCAAAATAGTAAATATAACAAAAAAAATGGCTAAAAAGTTCACTAAATTACACATAATACATAAAAGACTCTTATGAATCTATGTTCAAACATGTCTTTCATTGGCCGTACAGAGTCTACTGGACAGTCCCACCAGCTGGCTGTGAATGTGGGCCTATAGATATTTCCTGTGACAGGGGTACCTTACTAAAATGTATAAACATTTACAGAACAGAAACACTTTCAGTGTATTCTGGTGCAACTGCCAGGTATTTGTACGTAGAAATTGTAATAATAACACTTTAAATTTGCAAAAATATATGTAAAATAACAATTAGCAACACAATTTTCCGCTTTGTATATGTTATCCCCACCCCCTTTTTAAACCCTTAATTAACCATTTAGTGCATGCATATAACTAAATACAAAGTCAACAAAGCGGTGATGTTGGATTAAATAAGAGTAAAGACCAAAAAAAACCCAAAAACATCAATAATTAACATAAAGATACTTAAAAAATAAACAAAAATAAAGTAAAAAAGAAAGAAAACAAAAACGAGGGAAAACAGACAAAAGACACATACACATTTTTTTTCTGATTTCCTTTCCTGCTTTCCTCCTTTTCCTTTCCTTTCCCTTCCTTCCATTCCTCTGCTACACCGTTGTATCTTCATTGTGACATCAGCGAACTGGCAATTTGATGGCGTTGAGAATTGTTGAATATATTTTTATCGAACTGTTCAAGTTGCATGTGCTCATTAACATAACCTTCATCTGCAGGGTTTTTTTCATTGATAATGATTTGAGCACTGCATGGATTGGAAGCGGTAAAAAGTCATCATTATTTGTGCAGGGAATCTTCTCGGACCGAATGTCATCATCCAAATCTACTGCAAACTAACATCCAGTGGCATTGTCTGTTGGAGAAAAAGAGAATATCCTCCAGCCCGGCTTACAATCTTGCTCCGGGCAGATTGGGGGTTCAGCTGAAGACTTACTTAGGGATGTGGACAGCTGAGCTCATTCCACTGGGCGATGAGTTTCAGATACCAGGATGAGATTGTGGAATAGGACCGGAGTAATCCCAGGTCACCTTCACACAGCATCAATCCCTGTAGGCACCAGCCACCCTCCATCTCCTCCTCTACTTCCTCCCTTCGCTACTTTCTTGTCTGTCCATCTACCTGGGTTTTTCTATTTTCTTTTTTTCTCCTCTTAAATCCCTCCATCTCCTTCGAAGCGCTCCAAACACCCACTAAGTTGGCTTAGCTGGGAAGCCATTTGTGTCTTCTTATGAGGGAATAGTTGTATGGTCAAGAATGTACAAATACACTGTCTTGTCAGTTTAAATCACAACATATGACTGCGATAAAGAAAAGCTGTCTACTTCCCCTGTATTTGAGAAACTTTATGGACATAGTTTGCTTCAGATCAACCTGTGTGAGGCAGATTGCCGTTAACTAGCAGCAGTGAAGTTTAGAAAAAAATGGTCTGAAGTTTGAATGCTCTTAATAAATAATTAATTACTGTTACAGACTTTACAACAAACCTGAAATAATATTTGAAAACTGCACTCTAGACAATCTGATGTAAGTAAAGCAGCCTATATGGACAAAATATTCCTCTTTGGCTTTCTTTTCCATTGAAGCTAATGAGCTTGTTTAATAAGCAATTTTTAAAAATACATTAAAAAGTGATTTTAAATGTCATTTGACCACATCAAAACATATGGATTTCCTCAAGAGTCAGAGGTTGCAAAATAAATAACTAAGTCAGGCTATTTATTTATCTGTTTAGTATTTTCTTCATTATAATAAGCTTTAGCTACTGCCTTATGAAACTGGTATGATAAACGTTATAACCGAGATGTTGGAGTATCACATGATCTTTTTCAAAAATAGGAATTAGGAAAAAGTGGGTTAATCAGCTTTCTAGCTAGCTTGTAGATGCTTCTTCAGTTTTCTTGTCCATTTGAATGAATGAGTAATAAATGTGTTCAATAATTAATTAAAACTGTGGTTTTGAAAACTTGTGTTTGGTACTTTGGCGCAAAAAAAAAAAAAGAATACATATATAAAGAAAAATAGCACTGGAGGTGGGGGCCCGCTCTTGAAGTAAAAAAAGTTTAACTTTCCAAATAAAAAATTACCTGCATCATCTGGTGGAAACTTGCCAGCCTGGCGGCTAACATCCAGTTTAGCCCTCTACTAACTTTAATGGAGATAAAATGATTTGATCATGTGGCTCTTGTAGATCTTTAAAATGTTACTGGACCAAATGGATCAAAACTAGATGGTCAAAGTAGTAATTTAACAGAGGGTGGGACGCTCAAAAAAATTGCATTATTTTTTTCCAGCTTCAGAGGTTGCAGCTTGGTAAAAATTTGTAGTGCACCTGCTCTATGGGCCCGATGTGAAGACTCGGGTAACTCCATATCCAGCTTTTTTTAGCCTCATGCTCAACTCATCAACTCTTAAACAGGGTCCACCTTCAATTCTGTATCCAGTTCTCTGCAAACCTCCATGGTTATTTAGCTTTACTTAAGGTTATCACACCAGCTAATCCTAACTAGCTTTAATGCAGTTTGTTCTTACTTTTTAGTTCTTGCCAATTTTATATGCTGTAACCCCCCCACCCCCTCAAAATAACACATTTCTATGGTGCAATATTTTTATGTGGTAAAAGAGATTCTGGCTGTCACTCAATTTTGTTCTGTAGGGCAGAACTGCAGCAAGCAACCCGTCTGCAAAATTCTAGATCTACTTTTAGATCTTTTCTTTTTGATCTGCCATCACTTTGTTTTCTTTTGTTTTCTTTGTTCAAAGACCAGCCGAGTCAATAAACCCATGTTTAAACTCAGTGATCTCTTAGTCATATTACATTAGTCATAAATAAATCTCACTTTGTGCGGCAGTGTGTGTCATCTGGTGAGGGATTAATTTTTTTTTGCAATTCTGGCATCTTAAGTGGGGAACCTATGTTAAGACAGATTACACATTTCAACCTGAGGTTCACCCGACACACACAAAGCACATCCATGGAGCGCTGAATTGGGGATAATGAATACTGTATTACCCAGTGGAGTTGACTCCCCTCCCTCTACGCAGAAATGTACTGAATCAAAACATGTTTAGTGAGCCTACTGTTATCAACATTTAAAGATGGCAGCAGAGAGCGAAATTGCTTAAAAAATACTGATTTGAAGATGATTGATGGAGTGGCTGTTTATTTCTTTAATTTATTTTTAATGAATTGCACAGAATGCAGTTTTATTTTTAATTTACATTGGGATAAAAAGGTTGTGGCTTTAGCAAATCCTTATTTTGTCTCTGCAAAGCATGTTTAGCACTTCATTAGCTTAAACTCATTGGCAATTTTCTCTTAACCAGGCATATCTCAACACTCCTGACTACTGTGCATCAGCTGAAGCAGTGAGGTGGAATAAAATAAAAAAGCATGCTGCTCTGCCCTCTGGTGCTCATTTACAGCTAAATCTACAGCATGTTTGACTCTTCCTCTGCTGTGTTCTGCCATTTGTGCTGCTTTCTTCTGGTGACAACACATGAAATGTGTGCAGACGTGCCTTTTCCGTAACTGCTTTTTGCTTGAAGATGATACTTGATTGATGTTTGTGCATATTGTCAGGGCATCAGCGTGAAAAATGCATGTCCCGGCGTTGACAAGAACAAGAGAAGACAATTCATTTCTCATGTCTACATGAGGCATAAATCCTACAAGTCAAACAGTTCTGCTTATCCTGCAGAAAAGGTGCAGAGCCGAGTTTTAGCAACAAGGTCGAACCGCGGTGAAAATGCGACGTACACACTTCAAAACGTGTCGGGTCTGAAAAATGAAAAAAGGCAGATTTAGGACGATTTGATCTCGGATTCGCGGAGAGCTGCTGGAATCCTTTGCATCTGTGAGCGTCTGATATAGATATAAGCTCAGAGATGCTTCGTTTGATCTTGGCAGGGGTTCGTCTGCATCATGTTGATACTGTAGATACATACAGAAGACAGCTCCTTAAGTCTGAGTGGCTGAGGGAGGTGTAGGTAATCCAAAGGACAGCGGAGCTCACATGACTTTTAGACATGCAAAATGCTCTTTCACCTGTGATAAACTCACTTTTACTTTTTTTGGTAAGAGAAGAGGGAAGCTACAGCAAAACACTGAGTGCAACACAGTGAGAGGCATTGTGTTGAAGTTGCAGTGAATAATAAATAAAGACACAGTGACATAAAAAAGTAACACAGTCCACTCTGCTTGACGCCACCGTGTCACCTGAATAAATGATGCCACTGAAGTCTTATAGTGCTCTTGTGTGGAGCTATTGTGGGACAAGAAGTTGTCACTCTGTTGCCATAGAAACGATCAAATAGGTAGAACTGTAGGGTTCATATCAGTAACTGGAGTCAATCTAATCAGCTCTATGACAAAACAGTAATCTTGCAAACACTCGGACATGCAGACTCCAACTTCTGAATAAGCAACATCCAGTTATATCATCATATTTAAAAAAAGTAACTGCTATATTGCTCACTTTCTGATGTTTATAGCAAAACACATTTCATGAAACTCGGTTCAGAATTAGGCGAGTAACAATCGATTGTGTACCGAAATCTGCATCTCTCAATATACATGTTTTTGGTTACCAGTGAATCTTGACCTCCTTCGTGTGATGCAGGTGCAGATGTGGCGAGTTTAGAGCAGCGGTCAACAATGTATCTACGGTTTTGTATCTGTTCACTTGGTGCCCTCAAATACTAATAATGAGCTCATATACTGCATCTCCTTAGAAACTTAAATATGACATATATGAAACATACAAATATGGCGTATTTGTTTTGACTTTTTTATACATTATTTTTTCCCCATACCATTTTCATACAGCTTTTCAGATTGCAAATCAAACTCAAAATATATAGTTAAAGACAAAAATAACCATTAATCTGCAATAAAAAAGAAGAAGAAAAAAGGAAAAATTGGAGATACAGACAATATAATACAAATAATGACTATTATATCCTTGCTGATCATATACTGTACTCATTTTTATACACTAAATTGATCAAATTTAATGGTGTAATTTGATTTCCTATCTTCCAAAATCTACCTTTTCTCTAACCCATCTTCCATATTCCTAATTTTGTGAGTCATTTTTTCCATGAATTTTACCTTTTGAATCATAATATTCCATTTTATTGAATCTGGGGGGGATTTATTGATTTAAAATTGAAGTTGTGACTAATAAGTGTGACAAGGTGCTACAGCAACAGTCCAAAGTTGCTACGAATTGTCAGGGCCGTGGCAGCAGATGCAACAAATGTTCCCAGGGTGACAAATAAAGAACATAGCAACAAAAAGTTGAACGTCTTTTGTATGGTGAGCGCAAAGAGAAAGGTTACGAGTTATTTAGTTGTCGAGAGGGCAGTAGCACCCAATTAATCCACAGGTGGCAGCAGAAATAGTAGCTTCAGGCTCAGATCACTAATTAGTTAGTTAAAGAAGAATAGGTGTCCTGATGAAAAAGGTTTTGTGCTGTGTTGAAGCCTTTTTCTGTGTTTTACAATCCTTTCAGGTAAACTCGTTTCCAATTTGCATCCTGAGCTTCTTCCCTTCCAATCTGTGCTTTCTAACGTGAGTCTGCAGTTTGGCCTGTGAGCTCAGAAGCTGTTCTTCTCAAGCATTACCGGGAGTCTGCTGAGCCAGCCTTTGAATGCTGCTGGAACCACCATGAACCACTTGGAGCGTGTTCCCTCAAGTCGGCTTTCTTTCAAAACCGCCACGTGCTCCGTCACTTGTTGTCCGCTCGTCTGTTCTTGTGATGAATCGAGCAGAATACAGGAGTGTCTTGTTTTTCAATTTGTGTCAGAAATCTTATTTCCTGCATTCTGGCATCTTGTCAGAGAGCTATCATTTTCTTCTCTTCTCCATTTTCCTTCCTCGTTTGCAACATGCATTACAATTATTGCCACTTTCTGACATGTTAAAATTGCCAATGTCAGCCTCAAGTGGTGATTTCTGCATATCTGGAAATCGGAAAGCTCTAATAGTTTTTACTTGCTCATAAGTGATGTCAGAAAGCAAAAAAAGAAAACAACTATTTAAGATAAATAGAAACTTTCTTTTTAAAATTTCAAGCTTTTTTATAGATGCAAACAAATTTTAACCCCCCCTTGCCCAAATCTGCTTTTTATTTTGCTGGGTTGATGTTGTGAGGGATGGATGGGATGGATTCCCATGATAACAACCATCATGCTACTCCAAATAGTGGCTGCATCTGTTATTAACAGTGAGGGTGATTCAGTGGTCAAAACTAAAATTAAAATCATCAAAATCATCAAAACCAAAATAGAAATGTGCATGTGTACACATTATTAGAGCTGTCCTAACATGCAGGTCATATGATGTGAACATGGCATCAGCCTCTGCGCCTCTGCAGTCACACACAGTTCACTGCTTCATCCATGAGGTTTCAAAAATCAGCCCCAATCTTTTCCAGTTCTGCCCAGTAAAACATACAAGAGCAATTTAATGAAATCAGTTTTATATAAAAAATAAATAAATCAAGACCTGTCTTTTTAGTGTGACTTTAAATTGAACTTTATTAATGTTTTGGCTGTTTATTTATGAATTTCAGTCTGTTTCATAGTTTTATCATTTTATTATTTTTAACTTATTTATTTATTTATTCATTATTTTACCTTGTGCTATTAACTTGTCATTTACCTCTTACCTTTTATTATTACTTTTTAAATTTTTTTTATCTTACTTTTTTGTTTATTTATATATTTACTCATTTATTTATTTTTATATTTCTAATTATAGGTTTTATTCTGCCTCTGGTGATGAGCACTCCCATTTTTTAGTGCTTTAATTCGGCTGATTGATTGATTGATTTATGAACTCTACTACTACTCTACTACTCAACTAATGTTAATATAACTTCGCAAATTTCAAATTATCTTAAAATTTAATAATTTAATAATTAATAATTGTAAAGGTTATTTCAGAACATATAATTGCTACTTGGAATTATGACTTGAATAAATCTACTCCTGAACTCAACTCACCAGGTTAAGTTTAAGTTTAAAGAAGTTTAAAAAAAAATTAAAAAGAAATATGCTGATTACAAACTTCCCTGCGTGCATTGTTTAGGCGTTAAAACTTTACAAAGACTGCTCTTATTTTGACACATATGATGGAAATTGGCTGTGTGAGTCGTGCTTGTTTCTTTTCATAATAATCGTAAATGTCAGTATTCAATTCAAACCCTAAACGCATCTGATTTATGATTTTTCAAAGTCTCAGGGAGCAGCATGCAGGGTATCTTTGTACAACACGTTCTTGTTTTTACTCGTCCCAGTCGATGCTTGGTTAGTGGCTTCTGGCTTCAACCAACCAAATCCAACATCTTGGTTTGGGCTGAAAAGGATTCTTTTAGAGCCTTTTTAGGCAGACTTCTCCAAAACTCAACGTGCTTGTTCAACGTGAAAACTGCAGCAAAATGGTGCACACCGTTTTCTGACTGAAGAGATGCATGTTGTAAATGTGTATGTTCAGGTCTGGGGCCAGGACAGCAGGATATTAACAGTAGAAATATCAACAACAGTACAACAAAACCAGACTGAGGAACTTTTACCTTCAGCGACGTGTGTGAGGACTTGTGATGTTTGTGACAGAGAAACCTGCGGCGACTGCAGAGCCTCATACATTTTACATTTGAAAACTTTCAGGAGCAGCGAGCGCGAGTGGACTGGTCATAATGGAACAGAGAGGCTGTTTGGACTGGTTTCACTGGGACTGAGAGCCTGAGTAGACTGGCTGAATCATCGACAAAGAAGAAGCAGATGGTGGAGTACTTCATTCAGACGGGTGAGTGCAACCAAGGCTTCTTAGCAGTGTGGCGTTGTTTGTGTGATGTTTATTTGTGTATTTGTGGTGATATGTGTGTTTGTGGCTGCAGCTGCTGTGGAGTTTTTAGTTTTTCTAAATCTCTGTGTTGTTGCTTCGGTGATGTTTTACTCTGCTGTTGATTCTGCAACAAGCGGCAGGTTGTTGATAATCCCTGTTGCACCCACTGCGGTGTCCGGTTGTCATGTATTGTTGGTCATTTTTGTTTGATTTTTTTATTTTTTGTTTGTTTGTCTGAGTTTTGGCTCTTTCCTGGTTAATTGGTGTGAGGCTGTATGTTAAATGATAACCCTGATAACAAAGTGCCTTTTAAAGAAATGGAAGTTGCTGTTGGTTTGGACATCAGGGCTCATGTTGCTGATGTTGTTTCAGTAGTTTTTATTGTATTACATGTGATGCAATTTTTTTTTTTTGGCTTTAAGATGTTCTTTAAATCTTGTGCTGCCCCATACATTTTTTATTGACCTACTTTTTACTTTAATTAATAACATTTTCACACTTGCACTTTTACCTTTTTCGCTACTCCAGTAAATTTTCGGTGTTATAATCTGAGTACACTATTCTAACACTATTTCCATCCTTTTGTTCAACATAATACAATAAGGTTGTTTTTTTAAAACCTTGTTTTTTTGTCGTTACACTGGTGCCAAGAATCGATACAATTTTTTAAATATTAATATTACAAATACAAATGAAACATTTTTTCTAGCCCACTAGAATAATAATTGCTTTTTTTCAGTCCATTATACATTTTGATACAATAAAAATGACTGAAGTCCGTTTTAAAAGTTAATACAGATCTTGACAAAGTTTTTCCATTGTAATATAATCTGCAGTTGGAAAAAGATAATAAGTCACAATATATTTTATCGCAATACTAGACTGTTTAAAAACTCAATGATATTGTATTGTGACATAAATATCGTGATGATACTGTATCTTGGGACCTGGTGATTTCCTCCCCTACTGAACAGTAACGCTGAAGTTATAGTTTCTGTGGTTGTTGTTGTTTGCCTTTGTGTTCTGTGCGGGAACTTCTTGTGTGGCATGCATATATTGCACTGCAGCAAATTGCGCTTAGTTTGTAATTTCATACATGCTTGTTGGGACCAGATCTGTTCACAAATCCCAGCTCTGATGTCTAACAAAATGTTTGCAGTGTCTGCAGCATCTGCGGCATCTGCAGCATCTGCAGTGTCTGTGGTATCTGCGGTGTCTGCGGTGTCTGCGGCGTCTGCGGCGTCTGCGGCGTCTGCGGCGTCTGGCATTTAGTCACTTTTTCAGGTGGTGCACTGCATTTTGTGTTGTGCCTGTGAGCCCTGCAAACCTTCTCTGTGTATAAAGTATGAATCAGGCATACTTGGATACTTGCATACTCAGTCAGTTTTACATTTTCACGGCTCATGACACAAATTAATAGTTCTTAGTGAAGGTAACTCACATTTTGAGGTGGAAATGGAACTAGTGTTTAAAAGTTGAAAGAGCTTAAATTCTTTCAAAGTGCATACTTACTCTCCCATGCAGTGTGGATTTCGGGGGTCTTGGACCTTTAAGTAAACTCCAGAGAATCAGTTTCTTCACTGCTGAGTGAAAAGGTTTTCCAGAAGTCTGTAAAGGTCAGAAAACATAAATGAGTCCTCATACAAATTCAAGGTTTAATTTATCCAAAGACAGCAGATTTTGTATGTTTGAGAGCATCGCTGTATCAAACTAGGGAGTACGATTTCCTGTCTGTGCACGAGTCTGATCAGTCTTATGTTGTCATGCACAGCCATTTCTCATTGCAAAATCAGCTCCCTGTGCATTTAAAGCAGGATTTTTCCTTGCAGGCATTGTCAGTTCCTCAAATTTCTCCTGAAAAAGTTTGTGTTTGGTTTGCTTTTAACAGCATCTGCAGTGTGTGGTTCACCTTTTTAAAACTCTGTTCTTCTTCATCTGTAATTGCGTCACATCAGAGCTGTCTAGTTGAATTAGACCGACAAAAAAAGGCCCCAGCAGCTCTAATCAACACCTGCTTGTCAACACCAACACTGTACTGTTATCTGTCTATGCACACATATTCACACCATTACCCTCAGTATACTTTCACCTTGCTGATGATTCCAAAAATAGGACGAACAAACAGTGAACCCATCCACTGTAACATGCAGACTGTTTAATGTTTCAGCCGGAAAACAGAGAAATCTGCACCAAATTTCAACTCATCACATTTACTTTTCAGTTCTGACACAGTGTATTTCTGTTATCATTCAGACTTAAGTTTATTTTCTTTAACCCCTTGAAACCTGGATCCACATCAGTTTTATTGTGCTGGGTTCAGATGCCTCTCACAAGCTATTTAACCCTTGAAACATGCACAAATTGAGTGAGTCATTTGGCAAGAAATGTTGCATAAATTGTAAGGAAGAAGTAAAAGGTGACAACAAAAGACCCAAAAAATAGTTTAAAAAAAAAAAAAGGAAAATTTATATAAAAAAGCGATCACGCAAATTCTGTGTATAATTATTATAACCATGTATTTAAAATTAATTTATAGAAAAAAATGCATACATATTTTTAATCTTTTTTTAAAGAATTTTTTAAGTCATTTTCTTGTTTGTTTTCATATTTCATATTTAAAGGCAATGAGCAATTTGGCAAGAAATGTCCCATATAGTGCAAGGAATATAACCAAATACCTGAAAATGAGTTTGAGAAAATGTTTAGTTTAAAAAGTTTAAAACTTCTTTGGAAAAACTATATATGTATAATTATTATCACCATATATTTAACAATATAGAACAGAAGCAATGTATAAATTTTTTGTTTGTTTTTTGCTTCTCTTTTTCGCTTTAAAAAATATTTATTTATTTACTATTACTTATTTATTTATTTTTTATTATAAATATTAGTATTAGTATTTTTAGTAATTTCATGCTAATGTGTGGACCATGTCTCGTTAAGTTGCTCACTGCTTTCTACACTGCTTTTCTGAAAGAAGTTTACACCAATTTGCTTAGGTTTCAAAGGGTTAACAAGTCAGTTTGAAACCAACAAGACATTGGATTGGATTGTCTGCAGGTAGAGTGCAAATGCGATCATATATAAGTATTATATAGAAGCTCAGCCAGTGATTTTTAGCTGAGAAAGGTAAGGTATAAAGTGAAGACATTGCTACGTCTTTGTTTTCTATCATAACCTTTACTTTGGTTAGAAGATCTTTGCATCCATGTTTTTGTGCTTTAGCCAGAGACAGTTGATGCCATATTGTATAACAGATGTAAAACCTCTTTGCTTATAATTCCTCCAAACTTTAACGTTGACTCCCAAGAGAGAAAAATCTCGTTTTTCGCTCCATCTTCCGCCACCGTTAAGCCAAACAGCTCTAAAGTGTGAGTGCCCACGGTGTGGAGTGGAGAGTCGTTCTGAGCGGCTGCCTGATTACACAACGCTGCTAATCAGTGTTGAAACATCTGTTAACACAGGGGCATTTCTGATGTGCAAACTGCTCAGAACAGACAAGTCAAACAAGACTTAGGTTCGGTTCATTAAACACGCTGATACCCACAGAAAAAATAGTTATATTTCCCAATTTAATAATTCTCTGTAATCGCAGTCACTCAAAAGAAAGATTTGGGGATTTTATGGACTCAAGGTTACTAAAACAGAGGAGCATTATGCATCAAATCAAAGTTAAAGATGCCTAAAAATATTCATACACTCTGGACTATGGTGTATACGTTACTCGTATACGTGTATACGTTACTCAAACTACAGGGTACAACATGTACCCTGTAGTTTGAGTACTGTACTGTATTATAATAGCAGTACAGGTGTAGTGAAATTAATTCCTAATTCGGCCAGCAGATGTTGCTGTCTGACAAGACTTTAGCTGCACGAGTTCTCAGCTGCTGTGTCGACTATCATTCTTTATTTCAGTCAACCCTCAACTGTGTTTTTTAATAGAGAGAACAATTTCATTTTCTATATCTATATATCTATATCTATCTTTATATGCATTTTTCAAGAATTGTGCATCTTTTTTGTTGTTTTGTTTTGTCTTTGTACAATCAGATATTTACTTCATGAATTGTTTTTATTCTTACTACCACTACTACTGCTATTAGTACTAATACCACTACCGCTACGATCATTTCCGCTATTACTACTACTACAACTACCACTACTACAATTCTAATTCTACTACGACTACCACCACTGCTACTACTACTACTACCACCACTGATGCTACTACGACTATTACTACTACTACACCAACCACTACCACTTCTACTACTACTACTACTACTACTACTACTGTTACTACTACCAGTACTACTACTACCACCGCTGATGCTACTACTATTATAGCAACCACTACTATTACTACTACTACTACACCCAATACTACCACTACTACAACAACTACCACTACTACTACTACTGTGACTACTACTAATGCTACTAGTACTACTTCTACTATTGAAAATAGTTTCATAAGGCAAGTACTTTATATATCAGTTACACGATGCCTATAGTTTGTCCAATAATCAAAAATTTTAAAGAGAAGGCGTCGCCTTGACAGCACACTAGAAAAAGCTCCGATATGCCAGCAGACGCTTTCCTCTCTCCATGATTCAAACATGCAATTCTACTGTGAATTAAAATATTTTCTCTCCCAAAATGAGTGATGGCGAGGCACCGAGCTCCCGCTGAGGTCTGTTTGAGCTCATACTCCAGAAGCTGAAGTTTCCTGTGAGAAAAGTGGTCATTGTGATTTTTTTTTAGAAACTCATCACAATCTTCCCATTTGTCCCGATGATGGATACGTGGTTGCAGGAGTATCATTCAGTATTATCCTGACTCCTTGACTGGATTCTCACATCAAGTTACCATGACAACTCAGCTTGAGGGGCTGATGGGAATGGACAGCAGCAGATGATGTCACTCCTTACTGCCTGACTATACCCAAGTTACAAAATGTTCTGATTTCATCTAAAGATTTTTGAGAGGCGGGGTGACACAGTAAGGTCTTTATGAGTTAGACGAAGCTGACAGAGCCTCGACTTTCTGTCTCCTTTAAAATGGTCTCTACTTTTTTTTTTGCTGTTCCGTCGTGACAGAGGTCTTATAATTATTTTTCAGACCTTCATTCACTTTCTGTCACCAATTTCTGATACACAGCTGCATCACACAAGAATCCGCCTGCAGTGACAAGGTAGAGTTTGAAGGGAGCTGAGGGTTAAAAGTGCTGCTTTTCAGAGTTTATCACCCAGAATATTTGTTGATAATTATAAAAACACAGAAAAGTGTGAAATAATTTCTATAAACAAAACATTGCAAACTGTTATACTGGAACATATGTACAATTAAATATTAAAGTGTACTGGCATTTAGATGGACTAAATTATGACCAACAACTCAAATCTACTCAAATGGGAAAAAAAATGTGGATAGTATATTCCATAAGCTTTTATACTTTATATAATTAAAATAACCTCGTATTGTATGCAATTTCCAAACTTCAGAAATAAATCTGGTCCATTTCTTGCCACTCAGTCCAACTTCTTATCTTCATCAAACTATAATGATTCAAGATTTCTGTTCTGCATTCTCATAAATGTGCACACAGGTTATCATGTAAAGGAGACTAAACAAAGTGCATCGTTTGTAGAAAACTAACGTGACTCAATCACACTCGCAGCATGGGCTGAGAGAGACTATTAATACCTACTTTTTAGGAATCCCCTCTAGTTTCTTGCCCCATGTCTCTTCCAGGGAGCGAGTATAAAATAATAAACAATAAATAAGAAGGGAGAATCCTTTAAAAAAGTACTTTACATATTCAGCACTGCACATTAAAACAAAAAATATGAGAATTGATGCAGCGGAGCCAGAGTTGTCTTTTATGCATTCTTCTTCTTAACCTTTGCCTACATTACCCACCATGCACTTGCAGTTGGAATTCAGGGGTGGGTTCAATCTTAAAATGGTGCGCACTGTTTTGATAGGTATTCCAGATTGTTTCTTAGACTTTCAGGTGTGTTTGCTCTCGTGTAGTGGGTGTGTCAGAGGTGAACCCATTTAGCAGCGATATTTTTAGAAATCAAGCTCAGGTAGATCATTACTTAGTGCATGTGCAATTTTTATTTATTTTTATTTTTAATGTTTTTGTTTTTATTTTTTCAAATGTTTTTTATTTATTTTTTATTTTCTACACTTCGGCAGTGCGAATATAAGTTTTTTCTAGCCAACAAAGCCCACTAAAATGAATTGAATGAATGGCTAACATGACAAGTGTAGCCTCATGGCCCCACTCCGTTTTTTTCAATAGTTTTCAGTCCCAACAGACAGGATATTTATCGGTTCTCACACAGCTGCATTTGGAGATACTAAAGGCTTTGCACTTTATTTTATTTATTTATTTATTTATTTATTAAAAATATGCAGCAGAACTCCCCTGCACTTACCACAAACTAAAATTGCTGGCGCTCTTTAAGGACTGGTGGAGCAAGGTTAAACTCTGTTCACTTTGGCCTTATTATTTCACACTGATGCAAGAGGGAGAAAATGTTCTTGTACTTACATAATGACACAATTAACCCTAATAGGTTTGCCCTCTAGTGACCAAAAAACATTTCTACATACTTAAAAAATATTTTTTATGCACTTTATTCAAACTAATTTACTTGGATATGCACAAGGCCAAACTGTTTGTATATTAATCGAGAGCAAACAATTTTGGAGGTTAACATGTCAAACCAGCATTTATAAACACACATTTTCTAACTGAAATCTATTAATTTTTTTTTTTTTTTTGTATAGTTCATCTTCAGCACATTTACTTGCAAATTTGTGCCAGTGGCTGACTGCAAACCATCTTGACAGTGCTGACCTTTCAGGGAGCGTTATATGAATGTTGTATTAACCTGCTCTGCGGGGTAGAAACCGCTCCACAGAAGAGACGCAACTCGGTTTGCCGTCAGCCAGAGCGGAGCTGATTCACTTTTCCTTAAATTGTCTTTCCTTGAATCAATTAATCGTCCATTCATTGACCAAGAGAGCTTTTTTTGGTGATTATATTTATTTTGAACATGCCAAATAAAAGAGGAGAACAAAGTACAATTTAAGTAAGAAAAACAACACTAGAATAGGGCATATTATTTCAAGTATTTTATGGCCCAAAAGGAGTAAGAGGAAGTATTCATAAATACTACCCCCTTTTTTCAGTTTTGTATTAAAAAAAGTTAGTTTTAAACATGAATATAACCTATTTCTGCCCCAATATTCACCATACAAACCTCGATCTAATCAAACGAGAAATAAGACAAAAACAAATGAATAAAAAACAGGCATCACAGGACAAAGAAACACATCAAAACAGAAGAAAGTCACACTCTTAAAAGCAAACTTTGTTTCTTGTATCACATCTAACTGCGCCTGTTTACCGCTCTGTTCTACCAGCTCATATCGCTTCAACATCTTGTTTTAAAAACATGTTTAAATTCGATAAATGTTCATGTTTCCAATTACACACTACAGCTAAACCCCTTTGACTGTAATACAATGATATTTTGTACTAGTCCTCACTAACCATTTATTAAACCTACAAATTCATCTCAAATCATGTAAACTTTCTTTCATTTGAAACAGCTTTTGCATATTATTAGGAAGTAGATGATTTTTTTGCTCTGCACATGATTTGAACCGCTTTGACATCAACCAGATTTTTTAATTTAAGTGCCTTTAATTTGATAAAGCGTGGGTTTGTTGGTTCTCTGTAAGTGGTTTTGTTTGCAATTCTAATGGCTCTCTTGGTTTTCAATATGTTAACAAGCTTCCCACACTTAAATGATGAGGCACGATTAAGGAAAATAAATCACCTATACTCATTTATGAAGTTTCGAGTCATGCCAAAAGTTGAGTTCTTGCTGCGATCTCACAACAACAGAGAAGACTGTTTTTAAGGATCTGTTTAAGGAAACCATCATTGGAGCCAAAGCTCAACTCTTTATTGAATCAAACTAAAAGTGTGTGCATTACTGACATTTCAAGGTGGATAAAAGCTTCCCCCCAAATATTATTACATTTAATCAAAACCTGAATGTCAAGTGAATAAAGAAGCCCTTTTACTGACAGTGTTTTCCTCCAGACAGTTTAAATTCAAGTGTTCGCTGCCAGCAAGCACTTTCTTTTCTATCAAAAGTAAAATTAAGTGATCTCAAGTACTTTTATAATAGAAGGCGTCATCTTGCTATTTCCATTTAGATGGGTGATTTTTCTGCTGGAACTTGTGATGCTAAAGTTTTTACTAAATTCCATTTGGTAAAAGTACTACTGTAACTTTAATCCTATCTGAAGTTTCGCTTTTCTTAGTTTTAATGAATTCAGCAGACCCTTATAACGCTCTTCAAGTGCAGTTTCCATTTTTATCAGCACGCAGCCGCACTCAAAAAGCGAATTGGTTATTCGTGTTAAGATGCATCGTGTCTTATTATATATATATATATATATATATATAATAAAATATCAGAATATAAAATGTTATATATTATATAATAATGGTGTTTACAAAGATTTTATTTGCAACAGAAACAAACATTTGACCTGTAACCTGGACGTTTGTTGATGTATAGGTTTGTTCATTAGCATAAACCCCTTGAGATGAACCATCTTGTTTTTATTATACATATATATAAATGAATAACAAGAAACCAAACAAAGATTTTGAGTTCATGAAAAGACAAAACAAAAATCAACAGTTAAATCAACACACTGCAATTAAGATAATCAACAGAAAATCAGCGGAGAGAAGAGTACAATTTTTAAACTGTTAAAAGTTTACTGGACTTTCCTTTATCATGCTTTCTCAAGCTGCTTGTCAAAAAGCTACATATGATTTTCTTCTTTGATTATTAAAAAAAAAAAAAATTGAAGAGCTCGGACGGCAGGATCGATTCCCATTGCAGCAGCATGATCAGACTAACGAGAGTGTTTGTGAATAACAGATGTAACTGCGAAGGCCCAGTGGTCATTATGGAGATAAAGTATACAAATACAAATCTTATGTTAAAAATCAGTTACGTGTGTGCAAGAAACAACATGGGAAAAAAACAGGATGAACAGAATGTATTTCTTGATTTATTTTATTTTATTTTATTTTATTTTATTTTATTTTATTTTATTTTATTTTATTTATTTATTTATTCATTTATACACTTTAAAGTTTACAGGGACGGTGCAAATTATAGTTTTTCTCACTTGCTTCAGAAGTTTAATTTTTAAAGCAGTTCACACACAGGCCTAAACTCAAAGTCATAAGTCCCTAATATGAATTTACTTGGAAATAACAAACCCAGCTGCACTCTGCACATTTTTCTACACTTTTTTAAAAAAATACTTTTGGGAAAAAAAGAAGACTTTTTCTGAAAAAAAAAATTCATTTTACTACATTCATTGTTAATTTTTGTAGCTTCTTTAATCCAACCTTGCAAACAGCAACACATCGGTGGCATATTTTTCATATTTTACAGGACTGATTGCTGATGAACAGTTTTGCAAATTAGTTTCACACAAAGATTGCACTTGACATTTAAAGCTACACAAGTAATTTCTATCCCTGTGAATAGATGTTTTCCTTCTGTTCACAGTTCTGGGTCTTTCTATGAAATCTGTGTTTACTGTGTTATAAAACGGGTGTGAAAAATGTGTGAAAAAGTGTTCACACATTTGCTGCACTCAGAAGGTGACGCTGAAAATCAAGTGGATCACTTTCTAACACTCAAGTGTGTTTTTGTCGTGGAGAAAAACTGTAATTTCTGTAAATGTGCCAGTTTAGCTATGTTGGCTAATTTCCAGCTCCAATCCCTATTTTCCAAAAAGTCTATTACATATGATAGTTACCAGTGACCACAGACCTCCTCAGTGCCTGCTAAATATTAATAAACAGCAAATATATATCAGATGATCTTCAGTTGTGGTTGGAGCTGATTGTGTCTGGGTTCAGAGTTTCTGATTGCTGTGGCTTTAAAGGTTCAGTTAAAGTTAAAGATTTATGGGGATTTAGTGGCATCTAGTGGTGAGAATTGCATACTGCAACCAGCTGAAACTTCCCTTAGAGGTCTCCCCCTCTCCAAAACAAGCAGAGCAGGTGATTTAAGATGGTAAAAACACTGAAGAAAACGGTTTCATGTAAAATCGGGGCACCCGTTCGCTCACCTGGTAGAGCTGGTGCCACATGCACAAAGGCTGTGTCCTCGCCTTTGCTGCGTGCCATCCCCGCTCTTTCCCCCTTTCATGCCCAAGCTGTCCGATCATAGTAAGGGCAGAAAAGCCCCCCAAAAATAATTTTGTAAAGAAAAAGAAAAAAAAATCATCATTCTTTAATAGTTGTTTGGCATGTTGGAGACGAGTGGTTTACCCACATTCTGTGCTCACCTTTAAATCTCTTAAAATTAAAGATCCAGACGTTCAAGAGGTTTTTACCAGGAGCTGAACTACCTGCAGACCTCTCCTCCTCTCTCCCGGACCTTTGAGCTGCCAGGTATGTTATCTGCCATGAGTCACCAAATGCAAATTCATTTTCCTTGAACTTCCATTTCAAAGCCAACACTTCATTTGAAGAAGAAATGAGGAAATAAGAGGAAACCCAGGAGCTTTGAATGTGCATTATTAGCACACGGACAATTAGATTTAAGTATATCTGCTGCGAGCTGGATCTGCCTTTTGCATCCATGCTGCCCTCTCATTAGCACCAGCTCTTGTATTTATCGCAGTAATTTGCTGAATGAGCAACGCGTGCCCTGCATAGTGATACGCCCATACTGCCGTCTGTGGTTGGAGTTATTTACAAAATATTACTAAATTACACCAGAACTCATTTGGCAAACACACGGAGCCAAAATTGCAAATAATAAACAGAAATGAGGACATCGGGTGATTCAGGCCCTTTTCCCTAGCGTTTGATGCTTACTCACACGAGCTCATCTGCCGGGCAGGATGTAACTGCCACTAAGTGGACAATATTCGTAGAGCCTCTGTCACATCTCATTATTTTATTAACGCAAAACACACCACCCCGAAGCTTCATTGTGCTATTTTATTTGCCCGTCCTCCCACTTGGCTTGTCCTCCCCTGACTCTTCGCTCTCCCCTGTTTAAACACGTTTTTTGTTTCTGAGGTGCTGTCCTTCAGCCCACAAGAGCTTCAGAGACACTGATAGATGAAGATTGATCACTACAAGTTTCCCAAGAATCAATTTCCATCTCAGAGTGGCGTTATGAAGAACAAACCAAACGTGATCTTACAGGCTTGTGCACAATTAAGATGGAAAAAAAGGAAAAACTAAGAAAGGAAGATTCCTATTTCAGACTGTCCTCAAGTGACAGCGTTCATATTTAAGCACTTTAAACAACTTTTATTAGTTTCACGACAGCTGAGCTCTCGTGCTCATGTGACCGATTGTCCTGAAATGACTGTCCTCTCTAAGTAGCACTCAGAAGTAGCACTTGTTCTGCCGCAAACACAGATCTGCAGATTTCGGTTGAGGACAGGGCTGTGCTCAAAAAAAACAAAAACATAATTCAAGCAGACGTTGAAAGCAGATGTTACTTTAGATACAATGTGCAGAAATCTTTAAGATTACATAGGCACAACAATTTATGTTCTTATTTATAATCTCCCGTTTTGAGTATTATTGATCTTTATCAATATTTTCTTTGGAAAAAAAAGTCCAAGAGGTGCCCCCAGATGATTTCAAAAACCGCCAGCTTTCCTTTTGTTATATATGTCAGTTTTTCAAAGGCAACACGTTGATAAATCTGTGATATATGACTTTGGTTTTGTTATTTGGTTTGTTACAAACTTGTAATGCAAAATACAGGCAAACCCATTACACAGTGATGTTGGTTTTCTAACATACTTTGATACTTTTTGATTCATAGCTACTGACAGCTGACAGGTTGTGCAATGGTCAGCACACCTCCTCTGTGCCATAAATCGAGGTTTATTTTCCTCAGAGCTTGTACCTTTTGCACAGTGAAAGCTGGTCATGTAGGGACCCAATCTAAATGCAGATGAAGTTATTCTTTACTTTGGCATCTGAGAACCACAAATAAGTCATATTTGCACAATTCATAGGTATCGTATCAATGTGTCTGAAGTATCGAAGCATATGAGCTGACTTGTGCCAAGATTCAGACTACAAAAACAACAGTAAAACTAGTTGTTTTTTAGGAAGTCATCGCTGCCTATCATGTTGTTTTAGCTATTAAAAGTTGGAGTCTTTTCAGGAGCTGTCACTATTTTTCCAGCTGTGATTCTGACAAATATTTTAAGCCAAAACATGATCTTTTTTAACCATGGACAAGTGCTTTTTTGCCACGTTAACCACAGTGTTGTTGAAATGTAAAGTTTCAACATCTGAACAACATGATGAGATACAAATCTAACGGATCTGTGGTTTTGCAAAAAAAAAAAGCAAAGCCAACATTTTTATGGCCGATTGGGTTATATGATTTAAATTCAGGGGTTCCCAACTGTTTGGCTTTGAACATAATGAAATAAAATTTACTGCAAGAAGTGCAATTACTTAAAACTTAGTAAATAGATAGCACTGAAACAAAAAGTGCATATTCCTCCAGTGATGCTACAAAGGCTCAGTATGTTAAAATAATACCAAGAAGAGGGCAATAAAATAGTTGCTGTTCTGTAAAAGAACAGGTCAGTGTGATAAACACGGCGCTAAACAAAGTCTGACAGTCTGTACTTCAAAATAAAGCGCACTTTTTACACATTGCGATCCATTCAGAATGGACCCACGACCCACCATTTCGGAAACATGTTTCCGTATGTTCTATAGCGATTGCACAGTTTAATCAGCATTTACCTTATAATGATAACTAAATGCTATGGCTGTTTCCACTAATGACATGATAGCTTTAACTTTTCATTTACATCTCCTGAAAATCTTTCTAGATAATTACGCTGGTGTGAAAATGTGGTTTAAAACAGGTACTTCTGGTTGGTAAAAGCAGAAAAACGTGCTTCTGAGGCTTGTGAATGCAGTTAATATAATTTCTTTCTCTAACAGTCAGCGTTTGTTCCTTCTTTCCACAAAGGGAATGTTTTTAGAAACCCTAATGCCTAAATTACATAAGACCTTAATTCTAGAGGTGGCAGATCAGAAAATGATCCCGTGTTATGCCAAAACTTTTTACCACTTCAACGTTACGTCTTACCACCGCTGAAGAACAGAGAAAAACAAATCGCCTCTGATGTTGTACACCATAAAGCCCTCTGAGGCAAACCATGTTTTGTGATAATGGGCTCGATAAATAAAATTGACTTGATTTGACTTGACTTGAGTGTTAAAATTAAAAACTGCCAGTGGTATTTGAGTGTAATTAACACTTGCTGAAATTACAGAGTTTGTTTTTTGTTGTTGTCTTGCAGGTACACCTTGTGATTTATGTGATGATTTCGTTTCAATAGATTGTATTTAGTGGAGGGGAGCGAGGGAATGATGGCACGCTGTAAGCCTTCGAAAAATGAAAGAAATGAAGGTCGGTGAGGGCTTCTATCAAACCTAATTATAGAGTGGCAGAAGGGGCGGGCTGTCTGTGCCGTTTGCTGCTTTTATGAAACAGCCTCATCAGAAGCCATTAACTTTTCAGCGACTATGCAATAACCTGGTGGAACATGCGCCGGGGAACAACATGAATGCAAAAACAACATAAAACCAGATACATGTGGCTGTAGTCGGGCTATAAACTGACACACAGACATTTTGGGGGAAATTGTTTTAGATATAGATAAATATTTATTTATTTCAAACAAATTATGGTGGATCTCGGATTTATGTATCTATGGATTTATGTAAAACAAACAAAAAGTGATGATAAAAAAAAATAATAATAATAATAAAGTTTAATTATACAGCACTTATCAAAACCAAAGTAACGAATTGACTTACACTTAAAAACACACAAAAACACACACAAGAAAAAAAAATGCAACAGATAAGAAACACTTTAAAAACGATGGTTGAATTTAAAATCCCAACAGAGCAGTGCAAGACTTAAGTGTAATTTCAGGAGTAAGGTACAGTAACATAATAAATAATCCTCAAAAGAGAAATATAGGAATGACTTTTTGATAAAAATAGGCCATCAAAAGTGATTTAACAGATCATTCCACATGTAATGATAACCTGTACTATAAATACTATCAGTAACTTATAACTCATTCTTATACCTCCGTAGAATAATGCGTTTGTGCATCTTCCTAAAACAAGTTGAGCAATAAAAGTTTGTGCTTCACTGAAAAGCTGTTTTTTTAATTAATGAAATTGCCAGACTTTTCTTAAATCCCTGCATTTGTCATTTTTCCACTGAACCTGTTTTGACCGGAAGCGCATCAAACCGATTCCTCTCACCCTTAATGCTGTGCAACTGCCAGGCTGAAATACAGCAAATTACTCATCTCCTGGCACTTTTCACTCATAACATGTCATGAGTCCATTTTAGGCCATTTTCCACCATAGTGTTTGGCTGTAATTGCTTGAGAGGATACTTATTTTCAACCAGCTTTGTTCCAAAACAATGTGAGTAGCATGTGCAGATGAGCTGTGACAGACTTCCTGCCATCTAACCAGTGCCTGGATACCCACCCTCCTTCGCTGAAACACCGCCAAATGATGAAATTTACATCATTTTGCAGTGTTTCACCGGCTCTTGGGGTTGTTGCTCAAACTACAGGCTGTACTGCCGCACTTTCATATTGCCGCCAGACAGAGTCGGCCTAATCTTTTTTCAGTTTAAGAAAATAATTTGTGTATTATTCCCAAGATCCAGTAAGGATTTGGAAACATTTGAATCTGCACCTGATGACAAATGTGGAGCGTTTGCTTATGTTGCAAGGCAACTATCAACTGAATATGATAAGATAACACCCAAACAAACAACAAGAAGAAGCTTGACAGAGTTTTCAAAGTATTCTTACAAATAATCTATCCTCCAAATTTCCTCCTTCCCTCCCTGTGCAGCAGCAAACTGCAGAGTGACACAGATAGCGAGTAGCTGGTGATCACTGTTGAGCATTCAGCAGCTGAAGAGCCAAACAGTTCTCTCAGGAGTTGGTAAACATGCCTAGTTTTTTTCCCTGCCATTGGAGTAAATGATGGCTCAACTTTTTTAATTTGGCTGCACTCTGTTCTCTGTGCGACCATGGCAACCACAGACAAACAGTGAGGGGAATAATGTGGGGTCTAATTTTACTGCTGCCTGAGTTCCCTAAATGATACAGCAGAAAACAAACGTATCGAAGAGGTGAAACTGATTGGAGCACCATGAGCTGAGCTGAACACAAATCCAGATCCAGATCTCTTTGCAGGAGAGAGCTGAGAGCAGTGCAGAGAAACAGCACCATTGTTTGTCTGCGAGGAGTAAAATATGGGAGAAAACAGAAATGTTTTTTTTTTTATCTGTGCAGAGTTGGAGCATAATGCCACTGCTTTTCCGTGTATGATTCTTATTCCAGGCTGTAGCTGCGATAAGTTCAGCTTCTCTGTCTCGAGCTGCTGTTACCACATTTCTCCTCCCTGAGATTCATGCCTTTGGTAAAAAAATACTATACACACGATTTCCAAGCAAAGCACTTTCCTCTTAACCTTAATAAGATCTTGAAGTTTTTGATTTGCTGTTATTTCTCATGATTTGTTGTTTGGGTTTGTTCATGACTTGAGAGCAGATAATCTTTGGAATCTGACCTTGTGTGTGATGCAACCAGATTGAAGATGTTAAAAAAGAAAAAAAAAACTTTTAGCGCTTAATGCAAGAAATTTTTGTTTTTTTCCCATAAAAGCACATTTTATCTAATGTCAGCCTTCTCCATTCAAACCTTTTATCCAGCCATTACTGTACTGTGACGCTCTCCTGCCCATGCAACCATCAGACCTTTTGGATATGCCAGTTGATCCCAATGAGCGGACGTACTGCCTGTGCCATCAGGTGTCATATGGAGAGATGACTGGATGCGATAACCCAGATTGTCCGATTGAGTGGTTTCACTTCACTTGTGTTGGTCCCGCCTCAAAACCCAAAAGAAAAATGGTTTTGTCCGAGGTGCACCCAAGACAAGAAGAAGAAATTTGAGTCTTTACTTTCAAAACTATTCCACTGATAATGTATGTAGTTTTGGCATAGTTTATAATGTAATATATATATATATCAGTTCCTATAACTCTGAAATGGTGGGTCATACAGCTTTTTTCATTCTTTCTTCCTTTCTTTCTTAATTTTCAATTAAAATGTCCAAGTCAAGCATATGTTTGTTTTTATGGATTTAGCATGTTGAAAAGAGTCCAGAGCACTAAAGAGATTGATGTGTCCATTTGTGTTGGAGGAACTAACCCTTTGGAAAACATAATGGCTGCAGCACACGGTGGCCGAGATAAAATCCCAAAGCTCCATTTTTCCCGCTCTCATTTTGACAGAAACTGCAGCTTCTCATCTGCACTCAGTGGTGCAAAATGAGATAACGGGCTAAGTAATTCTGCTGCAGAGCCAGGCGGAGTCGTTCAGCCATTTGTTCACAGTAATGGGTTCCCCCTCTCAATGAAGTGGCACTGTCTGTTAGCAGGAATTAACCTGATAATGACTCGAAATTAATTACTTTATATTAAATTATGGAAATTATTTCTGTTCTAGGTCACATTATCCCTCTAATACCTGAAATTGGCTTGATTTCTTTCAAACACACAGGAAGGCAACAAACAGCTTAAAAAGAATTGGCCAAAAAAATAGCAAGAAATTGGTAAAAAGTTACAAGAAAACAACCACACAAAAAGAAAACTAAAAAGAAAAAAAACTCTCAAGAAAGTGATAAAGAAATATATTTTTTTCCTGTAACATAACTTTTAATGTCTAATTAAGAAAATTATTTTGGTTACTAATATCTTGCAGTTTGCGTGACATTTTGCCTAGTTGCTCATTATAGTTTTTCAATTATTTTTAAAATAAATCAAACCAATTTTCCTCAGATTTCAGAGGTGTAAATGCAAGAGAAAGGCATCTGAATGCAGTACAAGATTTATGTTGCTTCAGTAGTGTCAGAATATTTTGCACCTATTTTATGCACCTTTTATGTATTATATATTATATATAGAGTAAACACTGTAGGACAGTTTGACGATCACTGTAAAATCTATTTGTCTAAGTGGCTTGTGAGGCTGACCGCTGAGACTCAATCCCTTCGTGGGCAATAAATTATACTTACATAATCTAAATAATTGTTATGCAGAGTAGTCTTCTGTTCACTGTGGTGCAAGGTGATCTCATATAAGAGAAAGCTGTTTGACTATAAATCTGAGGCCAGTGTGACCCATCCCTGCACGTAGACATTAAAGTGCATATGAAGGGTATTGACGTGCATGTGCTTGAAAGGTTGAGTTGGTCTTTGTTAGTTTCTTTTTCAGTGTATGGGTTCATGTGTTTGCCCCAAAGGTCAAACTGACCAGTTTCCATTTATCCACAGCATGAGTGCAGATGTCTGAGTTCGTGTTTATTTGTGCGGATTTCTTTAACAAAGCTTGATTTCCTGCCGGTGAGTCAAGCGGTATGTAGCTGAGTACAACAGAGAAAAAAAAAACAGGGCTAATTTACTCATGCAGCAGCATGTGGAGCGGGCATGTTAGAGCCGGGAAAGAAAAACAATGTTCTTCAATGTCCGGTCATGGTCTCCTTTTCAAATCGAAATGTGTCAATGTGACGTACGCTATTTAAGTGTGAGTTCACAGACAAGCAGGCTTTAGAGAAAGCCTGAAAGTATGATTCAGTGTTAGGGCTGACGTGAGGAAGAAAATAGAGTTGAATTGCTTTTTCTTGTAAATTAATTGTAACAGTTTTCAGAGAAAAAGATATAATATTTGGAGAAAAAAAAGTTAGTGTATGTTTATGATAAAAATTACAAAGGCATATTAGGACCATCTCTAGTAAAAAAAAAAAAAAAAGTCGGAAATTTGGGAGAAAACAAAACAGAAATTCGGAAGTCAGAAGATTATGTTTTTTGTCAAGTAACAACATCGCTTCAGTGTGTAAGGTGGATCAACCTCATCACACCACAGATATGGCTGCGGTGCCACTTTATTTTACAGTTCACTACTAAAAGGTTAAAGCCAAAATTGTATCAAATTAGTGTGTGTTCCTCAAGTGAAACACCAAAATCAAACAAAAACAATCAATAGTAAAATACATTTATTTATATATTGTGTCTTTATTGAACCTTCATTCTAGTACACGCATATCTGTGCCTGAATTTGCCTTTTTTATCTAGTAATGTTACTTACTGTTAACTGGAGATCTAGAAATGGTGACCTGCTGTTACACCCATACAGCTCATATATATGAGTTTATATGTATATATGAAGTTTTTAAAAGGTTTTGTTAGTGACTTTAATCTCAAAGAATTTCATGGCTTCTTCTTTCTGAATATATGACTTTATAATCTCAGAGAACATTTGAATTTTTGTTGTAAATGTGCACGTTTTTCCCCCTACATTTACCATCTCAGAGGATTTCACAAGGTTATTCTCTGAAATTTATGATTGAGTTTTTATCACAAATGTATGAACTTTCATTCCTAAATTGACCATTTTAATCTCAGAGTTTAACAGAGTTTTTAAGCTCTAAATTGTATGACTTTATCTCTAAAAAGATATCCTTTATTTTTCTAAATCTGCATATTACCCCTCTCCCTTGGCTTTATATTTATTTTTTTTTTTTACTTGCAAGCCCCCAGTACACCATTGTAGAAAACAGATGCTTTGAGAACCAATTTCAGGATACTAATGTGGATATGCTGCACATATTCATACGATATGAATAAGTCAACCCAGGAATATTAAAGTATCCAGGTGTAAAAGATACCATACATTCTGTCCCCTTTAAAAGTCCAAAGTAAATCATTGCAAAAGATAAGGGGAAAAATGAAAACCATCTGTGTGTCTCAGCACAAATAAAAAGCAACTAAGATATTTGAAAGCAGGTAAAACCTTCAGACTGTCACTCTAATGTGCTCTTTTTTTTTTTTTTTTTTAGTTAAGACTCCTGGGTTCTGTTCAAAGAAATAGTTTCTGGTATTATCTCCCCCAGCAGCCACAGCATTGAAGCCTCCCCAGAGAAGTAAAGAAGAAAAGCAAAAACTTTTCTTTACTTCGGATTCACTTTCAGAGCACATAACTTTACTGGGAGCCTTTTTTATAAAGTTTGCTCATCATCTATTAAACATCAGATCCCTGGAAATGCTCATAGCACCATTATCCAGTAAAACATGCAGTTTTAATTAACCCTCTTGAGCACTAGTTTTGTGTCTCAGCATCAGCTGGGTGAGATTTTGTTGTTGTTCTCCAAATTATTTTTTTAATCCCTGGACAAAATCGCAGTTTGGGTCAGAACAGTTCAAGCCAGTCTCTGATTGTGTCTCTTTCTGTGGTGCTGAAACAGCCAGACCCATTTCATTTCAATTTAGATGTTTTCTGAATGGTGCTGAATCAGTCAAACACTCACTTACCGTGTCTCTGTCCATGGTGCTGCAACATTCAAGGCCATTCAAATTCAGTTTCGACGAGGCTTTATTGGCATGATCATATTAAAACACAGTATTGCCATAGCACATTGTGCAAGGTGGTTTTAAAAGGAAAAAAGTAGTGTTTAAAATGCAAACAATCACACTCCATGAATCACTTGATTTTCATTGTGTATTAGAAATGGTTGGGAAGCCATATGCCATTCTTTTGGGGGCCAAATTTGGCCTGGGGGCCGTAATTTGAGTATCACTGCTGTACACAGTGTCTTCCTCAGTTTCTGATCTTTCACAGTGCTCACAGTTTGCTGTTGTGCACTGTCTGTTTAGATACAAACAGCATCTGCGCTATGATTTTTAGTGGTGAAAGTCTCATAGTCGATGTAGTTTCCCTTTTCTTTATCTATAGTTATGTTAGGTAAGATTGTGCAAGGGCTGTCTTGAGACCTTGTGCTGATGGAGAAAATGAGTCTTTGGATCAGCTGACTGCGTTGCCTTCTCACTGTGTTCTCCTCTTGAAAATAGAGAGCTTTGTAATTCATTAATTATGTCTCTCCATGTCTTTCCTGAAATAGACCCATTCAGTTTCTGTGTCTCTCTCCGTGGTCTTAAAACAAACTCACCCACTTTCTGAATCTTTCCCCATGGTGCTGAAACATTCAAGTCCATTATCCTTTTGTGTCTCTCTCCCTGGTGCTGTAATAATCCAAGTCATTTGCTGACTGTGTTTCTCTGAATGGTGCTAAATCAATCAAACTCCCCTACTGTTTCTCTCTCTGTGTGTTGCTTATACAATCAAACTCACTTATTGTGTCTCTCTCCATGGTACTGAAATAATCAAAGCCATATTCTTACTATGTTCTCTCTCCATGGTGCCAAATCAATGAAACTGACTTACTTACTATGTTTCTCTCCATGGTTCTGAAAAATCAAGCCCATTTTCTTACTATATGTCTCTCTCTCCATGGTACTGAAACAATCAAATGCACCCACTTACTGGGTCTCTCTCAATGGTACTGAAACAATCAAAGCCATTTTCTGACTGTTCTCTCTCCGTGGTGCTGAAACAATCAAATCCATTTTCTCAGTGCTTCTCTCACCATGGTGCTGAAATAATCACGCTCATCCTCTTACTGAGTGTCTCTTCATGGTGCTAAAACAATCAATTGCACCCTCTTACTGTGTCTCTCTCCATGATGCTGAAACAGTCAAGCTCACCTACTGTGTCTCTTTCCATGGTACTGAAACAACGGACGTAATAAACTTCCTCTTTCTCTCTCTCCATAGTGCTAAATCAATCAAATTGAGTCACTCACTGTGTTTCTGTCCATGGTGCTGAAACACTGATGTCCCTTCTCTTACTGTGTCTCTCTCCATGGTGCTGAAACACTGATGTCCCTTCTCTTACTGTGTCTCTCTCCATGGTGCTGAAACACTGAAGGGCCTTCTCTTACTGTGTCTCTCTCCATGGTGCTGAAACACTGAAGGGCCTACACTTACTGTGTATCTCTGCTGAAACTACTGAAACAGTCCAGTCCAATCCAGGTAAATTAGTTGAAATCTATAACTACTACTACCACTACTAGCACAAGTTTTCATTTTACCACTACTGTACCTCCGTGATGACAGTAAACACAGTTTTTTCTTGCAAAAATGTCATGCATTAATATTTAAAAAGCTCACGCATGTGGAGCTCAGGAGGACACCATTAATATGTCCCTGGCACTGGTGACTCAACTTATAATGGCTGTTTCTTTTAAAACTTCTAAATGTGTTGGTACAAGCAACATCACTTGTGCACTTATGGTTTGTGAGTAAAGCCCACATTTTCTTTTCACTGTTTTGTCTCTAAAGCCCAATTTCCAGATTGTACACTCTTTGAGGACATTGTGTGGGTGATAATGGTAATATCACCTAAAATAATCAATATTTATTTCTCTTTTCACAGACTTTTGAAAGGTCACCCATGCTGTTATGCTGTTACATTTAACTGGTCAGGTTTTTTCATTTTTGTGATAAAAAGTCTGAACTTGCCTTCGGGATTTAGAAGTCATTTTTCTACTCTTTTTAAATCACTGAGCACCCTTGCACCTTGCACATTCATTATCGACCTCCTCACCTCTGCTCTTTCTGTCGGGTCTGCACACCAGCTGTTGTTTTCTAGACTGAGGCTTGAGAAAAAAGGTAGAAGGGCAATTGCCGTAAGGGCCGAATAACTTTCCTTTTGGAATCAGACAAGCTACTTTAGTTTCCTCGTTTTGCTTTTTTTTTTTTTTTTTTTTACCATTTTTATACATGCACTTTTGATTTTAATTTATTTTTTTTGTTTAATGCTTGTATTCCCCATTTTTTAAGTGTTGTAAAAAAACATCTGCTTAAGTCGGCTTTGTATCTAGATGCAAATTTACTTACACAGGTTTTAGATATATTTCCTGATTTCAGGACAATGGCACTAGCATTTGTAAAATTTTAAGTACATATTACTACACATTTATAAAATAATTCAATAATAATTATTGACAGCTTTAGTTTAGCCCTTTGAAACTTGGATTGACATCACTTTTCTTGTGCTGCACTCAGACACCTTCACAACTATTAAAACCTTCAAAATCTGAGCAACTGGGGGAAAAAAAAGGCAATGAGCAACCTCGCAAGAAAAGTAAATTGCAGAACATTTGTAGATTTGGAAACTACTTACGAGAAGCTATGGAAAATGTCCAAAGAATTCTATTTATATTACAATATTTACATTTATTTGACAGAATTATTATTATTTTTTCAGCATATTTCAGCACGTTTGTTTGGCTTTGTTGTTTGGTATGTATTTTTGTATTACTTTTTTGATTGTTTTTTCTCAAATTTTTATGGAATTTTCTTGTACTTTTTACAAATGATTTGTCAATTTTTGGATCATGCTTGTTGTCTTTTACCTATGTTTCTGACATCAAGCTAATTTGCTCAGGTCTGAAAGGGTTAAATAGTTAGAGGCTTTGGGAAAATTAGGTTTCTAAATCAGTGTTATTGTTTGAATGTCACATTAAAACCCTTCTATAAACTAATTTCCTTTACAAGGAATACAATATGGTGGCTATATGTAATTATGTTTCTAAACCTGGTTGTGGATGTCTTTCAAATTAATTTAAGTTGATTGACATTTCATGATATTACTCATTAGTTGTGTGATTTGATCATTTAATGTTTTTGTTTTCGTAATTAAAAAACGGACATGCTGAATCGTAGTGCATCTCACCCAAAGAGTGGCTGCACACACTGAGAAAAACCTCCTCAAAGTTCAAAGCTCGTGGCCCCCTGCAAGTTTTCGGTGCAATACAGAAAGTATACGGTCTTATTGACTATTAGAAAATTCAAAGATTTGAACGTTACAAAAGGCACCATGGTAACTGTCAGTGCTTTGTACAGTGAAAATAGAAATGACGTCCACCATTCCATCAATAATATCAGCATGCTATAGTTCTTTCCCTTTTATGTCTGCCTTTTTTATGCCTTTTAGGTTTTTTTATAAAGCTTCCACAAAGCAACTTGCCATTAGTGCATACCAGTGAGCTACATGGTGCGTAAAAAGCAGCACAGGGTAGAATATGTGGTCATAAAAGACAGCACTGCACATCAGAACTGACTGATATTTTTTACTGTAGATCTGCTGCATTTAAGGTTCGACGATGGTAGTACACTCACTCTGATGACATTTTGAAGGAGAAAGTTATTTCAGATATAAGGATATGGTTTCTGTATCTACTTGCTTTACACGTTTACCATGGTAACAGCTTTCAAAAGGGAGCAGAAACAACCTTGACTGTGGTTTCCTTTCATTCTCATATCAGAGTTTCTATCACTGCTGCTGATCGTCTCAGTTTCTGAAGTTTGCAGTTCTCAAACAAACACATAACTTGAGTTTTTTATAAATCAAATCACATATCTTAAATCTTAGTCAGTCCTGAAAAACTGTCATGGAAAATGCAATCACAAGAGAAGAGTCCTTCCTACTCACTATCTCTCATAACAGGCACATTACTGTAGAGTCATTTTAATGGCTAATGGATGTTTACTTCTTTGTTTTTTGTGGTTTTGGTTATGCAATCACTTTTAATGCATTGAATACAAGTTTCAGTACCTAGGTCATGCTTTCTGACCTGTTTTGGGTTTGTTAAAGACTGTAAATGTGCAGCTGTTATTTTATTTTGTTTAGTATAATGTTGTAACTGATCGGGGTTAAAATGAAAGTGAGTTAATATTCACCACCTCATCACTCGTGTAAGATATTATTTACACTAAATAAATTGTTTTTACAGATTTAATGGTGTGGTGCTAGCCAAAAAAGGGATTGTTCAGATAGCTCAGCCAAAGCATTATTCAACTTTGGCCTTACCTTCCTTTTTTTATTGTATTGTTGTTACTTTTTTTTGGTCTAGGTGACTAATAGCAACAACCATTATTGAAATTGGTCCAGTATCCCTAGATATTTTCCCTAGTTTTAAAAATATAAATTTTTTTGTTTTTAGTGTAAAAGTTGCATAGCAGATTAAAAGAAGGCGTTCCAGTAGTTGCTAATGGTATTACTAATTTATGTCACAAGGTGAGGAGGACTATTGTGACTATGCATCTTTGTCTATTTTTTGTTTTTGAGCAAAGAACCTGGAGAATTACACAATGAATGTTGTGTAAAGAAGAATTCAGATACTGGTTAAAATATACATGAAAATGCATGAATAATTTTAAGATTGTTATCTTGACTTTATGTCCTGGAGTTTTATTGTTAACCATGTGTGCTCAGCAAGGAAATTTTAATGTGCACAGAGGTTTTACCATGCTGTTGTAGTTTTACTGAGGTGGTACGGGCTTATCAGACTATGTGGGAGGCAAAGAAGACAATGTTAGTTTTCAGCCTTCACCTGAAGTCCTTGCTCTGATGTCTTGAGACTTTTTTCTGAGTGGTGTGTTGAGCCCACAAGTGTTTGGGTGGAGGCGGCTCCTGAATGGCAGTAGCAGAAAGTGTTTGCTGCAGTGTTAGAGCCGAATTGTCAAACCAGCAGCTTCCAGCTTAAATAGATCCGTTGCTGTGAACTGAATGTGTGTTGAATATATGTTGTGTGAATGCAGAAATACAACTGCAGTTGTCTGCCTTAAACCGTTTCGAAGGTCGTCTCCATTTCTGTGAAGCTGTGGCATACTGTAGTTTCTCTGGTCGCTGGGTTAATTGTCCCAAACCCCACCT
Organism: Plectropomus leopardus; assembly: GCF_008729295.1. NCBI lineage: Eukaryota > Metazoa > Chordata > Actinopteri > Perciformes > Serranidae > Plectropomus > Plectropomus leopardus. The sequence goes on from NC_056483.1 coordinate 1,685,873, forward strand.
CAGTAAGAGCATCGCTCACGGACAGTGTAATTAACCCTTTGAAACCAGAGCAAATTGGCTTAGTTTCTTTCAAAACATTGGAAGAAGGAAATTAGCACTGAAAGAAGAAATGATCCAAAAAATGTGCAAGAAATTAGCCACAGTTTATATTATTACCCTGAAGACTTCAGACCTGGTTGAATTGGCAGCACCTTTGGTTACTGTCAGTGACAAAAAGTGTGAGGTTTTTTTTTTATGTATAACTTTATATATAATTATGATCATTTTAATTATAGATTTTCCAGGCTTTTTTCCCTTTTACAGTTACTAACCTGAAAAAAAAAATGTTTAAAAAATTATTGCAAAAGAATGTAATAATTTTGTAACATAATTTTAGATATGTAATGATAATAATAATAATAATAATATTAAATAAAAATACCTTTCATTTTATTTTTAAATATTAGGTAATGTGAAATCACTTTTAATATGTAATTATGATAGATTTCCCTAGCTTTTAAACAAATTCCTGTACAGTAACAAGGAAATGACCTGGGAAAAAAATGGAAAAATATATATATTTTATATGTAATTTTGGTCATTATAGCTATAGTTTTCACTAGCTTTTTTCCCTACATATTTTTCTTAGCTTTTTAAGAATACTTTCCTAAATCTACTAATTACTTGCAAATTGTAGAACATTTCTCACCAAGTTGCTCTTTGCCTTTTCTCCCATGTTTTTGAAAGAAATCTCACCGTTTTGCTTAAGGTTCAAAGGTTTAAATACTTATGAAATACATCTGAAAGTTTGGGTTTCTAAGGGTTAAAATATTGCAGGTTTCTGCGTTGCACTGCAGGACATCTTTGTCTCAGTTCTCAGAGAAATGCTTCAGCATCGTGATACTGCGAGCTCCTTGTTAGTCGTACAAATGTTGGTTGCATAACCACCTCAGACAATGATGGATGTCGTTTCTCACCTTGGCGAGAAAAAAACACTTGAGGCATTCCACTCTATTGTCTCCGTGCTTTATGGTTTGGCCTTTATCTGTGTTTCTGCCTTTGTGTTAAAAGTCTACATGACTTGACTTTGAATCGACTTTATTGAGACAAAAATGCAATCGTGGTCCTTTTGACCATTCTGAAGGTGATTCGTGTACCTGAAAATACAAAATCAGTCTCTTTGTGTCTAGAGTATCACTAAAGTTCTAGTATATATATGTAATCAATGATTTTCATGGTGGAAAGAACAGAAGCACTGAAACCAACGGGGGAGAAAAAAGAAATCAGTAGCAACTGCAAAGTGGCACAGATACACCACCGCACACATATGTGTCAGCATAGGCCACATTCATCTTTTGAGACAACATACAACATACAACTCAATCTGACTTAGGTTAAACGAGAACTGGTGCAACAGGCTGCAGATGCTTCATTGCATAAATCTGATTGTAAAAGTTAAGATAAACACCCAATAGGAGTCCTTAATTTTTAATTAAATGTCTAAGAGCTCTGAGAAATCTCACAAACATCTCCTGTAACATATTCCACATTCATTTGTGAGTAGATTAGTAACAGAGGTGTGTGTGTGTGTGTGTATCTTTATTTGAGGGACGTGGTTGTACAGGAGATTTAAAAAAAAAAAAAAAAAAAAAAAAAAAAATTCTAGTCTAATTATGATGAGCTGATAATTATTTCAAATACTTTATAGTCATTCCAGGAATGTGGCTTTTGTGGAAATAATTGCTAAATAAGGACGTAGGTGATAATTAAATGCTTGTAAAGGCATTTACTTGCTGTGCTAATAATTACTTCATAATTAGGGAACACACAAAAAGACACTTACCGCACTGTGACAGCAAGCGCTACTCTGATGCCCAAATATTAATCCATGTCTTGTTAGTGTACTTTAATGCAATATCCTCATAAGGCTGGCTGTCCTTTCACTGAAGGTTATCGGCATCATCTCCGTCATCCGCTTTTTCTCTTGAGACCGCAACACGTGTTACAGCATGCTGAATAGGGCTGAGTATTGACTGAAATAATAATTTAAAACAGAACAATCTTTGATATTGTCAAAGTTGTGCCACAACAAAGAGGAAAAGGTTTTTTTTTTGACAATAAAATCACATTTCTCAGTCGGCAGCTTTAATTAATTGAGCCTGACATCATCTTTTATTCATTTTCTTCCAGATTCATTGTTGTTATGTGAGCTCTGAAAATTGCTTTGTTTCTTTGCTTTTTCAGCCCGCTATCTCTTTGTACTCCACTTTATACCCGTAAATGTCAGAGCAGAAGGAAAGCATTATTCTTAATTTGTCCCTTTTCCAGAAATAGGTAATGAATTGTGCCCACAGAGGTGAAGTAAATGCCCTTTATTTCTCAGTGCAGTTTCATTTAAGTAAACAGAGATGTTATTTTAGTTCACCAGTTCAAAAGAGCAGACCTTGAAACAAGACAGATACACGTACTAAAAAAAACCTCGTAATAACTCAACTTTTGCATTGTGATATAGTGTATGCTCTGACTTATGCAATCGACTGAAGGACATGTTCAGCATTGCTGTGAACACACCGTGCACTGCATGTAAGCATCAGTGTTTGCATAACTTCACTGTGTTGGTTTAGTCTCACTGCTCTCACAGTGTAGTTTCAAGCAGCAGGCAGCCATTTTTGGGGGGAAAAAAGTTCTAAAAACAAATTATACGCCGCCTGCTCAGCATCCAAACGTTTTAATTAATAATCAGCTGCAACACGTTCTCAGAGGAGGTCACATATTGCCACTTTGTTGGTGGACTTCATGTTACGCTCAAGGTATCCTTCTGCATTTGCTGTCGATGTTCTGGGATGTCGCAACCAACGTGGGCATGTCAACAAAAGCACATAATGAAATTACGCCACAAAAGCATGTGGTTATGTTTAGGCAGCAAAAGCACATGGTGCCCAACACTGGGGCATCAACAAACTCATGGTTTAGGTAAAAAAGCCACATGGTTAGGTGTAGAACAAAATAACCCAAAAAAACAAAACATTCAGACGGGACGCAAACACCGGACTGTGCAGACTTGCCAGGTTCTGTTGCTGCTCCCCTTTAGTTCAACCACGGCCAAAAGCCATTTCTCTACTTTTACGGGCTTTTATTACACAAACATGTAGTCACACATGTTGTCAATCACGCCGTGAGAACCAAAAATCACAAGATAAGATGATCAATGCAAAACATCTCTCAGGACATTTCATAGCTAATGTCACCACTTCATTAGCAATGAATAATAAACTCAATTTAGAAAGAAAAAGAAATCCGTACCGTAATCCGTAAACTGGTCATGTGAAGCCATGTATCATGCAGGACAAGAAAGGTGGCTTTTGGGGTGGAGATCTTTTTTTTAGAAGCCTAAAATACTTTTTGTTGCTGCCACCATCTGCAGCATTACATTTCTTAGCCTCTATGTCAGTACTTCTGTCTGCTTCTCCAAACTGTGGATGAGCAGCCTGAAGTCTACTGTGTGTAATACACTGACTATAGATGAGTACCTTATAAAATCCAAACTATCCCTTTAATCATGTTTAAATAACTTGAAAGTGCTTAAATAACTTGATGTGATGTTACTTTAATGGTACTCCACTATATTTCAGAGTTAAATATTTGAGTTTTTACTCAGCTTCATTTATCTAAAACCTAAAGTTAAACATTTCAGCTCCCCCAGTCAGTACATCTTTATGTAAAAATATATATCAAATAAAAATGTGTCGTGTGAAATTGTTCATAGTGATACAGAAAAAGTTCACCAACAGTGCCTTTTAGCCTCTTTTATCTTATAGTTTTGGTTTGTTTCCAGGGACAATAGGCAGATTTTTTTTTGTCAAACAAGCCAAAAAAAATTGGATTTTTATTTTAATTAGCATTAATTATTACAGAGATACAAACGTTTTTAGAATAATAAAAATCTTGATAAAGACTTCACTGCACCTGTGCCCTAACCTTGATGTGACATCATTTTTTTAAATTTCATATATCCATTTGGTCCACTCATTTTTAAAATCTGCTCATTTATACGTCGTGTCAGACTTTGCTCCTCCTCCCACCTTATCAGCGAGCGGATAGGACAGAAACTACAGGGGTGTGTGTGTGTGTGTGTGTGTGTGTGTGTGTGTGTGTGTGTGTGTGTGTGTGTGTGTGTGTCGGGTATAATAGCAGAGAGAGAGACCGAGCGGGAAGACCACAGTGGCTTTCTAAGTGATGATCTGGCTGCACTCACACAGCGAGCCGGTACGCTCTGATCTCTCTGCCTCTCATGTTCCCGCTCACTGTTTATCAGTCGCACACATGCTCCTTCCTGCACGCACCTTTCCGCTTCAACTCCTTCCTCTTCATCTTTCTCACATCTTTTTTAGGGAGCGTTTATTTAAACTTCTCAGTGAGTGGAGAGATTAGAGCAAAGCGCTGGGATTGTTTCTGGCTGAGAGTAACAGCAGCAGACGTTTGAAGATAATTGGTAATCCTGAAGGGTGAAAAAGGAAAAAAACATTTTTTTCTTCATTCCACTTCAGTTTTACTGCGGTTGTCCTCCAGTATAACTGAGGAGCACACATGTTGAGTTTTTAACTAAACAAATGGACCACTAACAACGGAAAAAGAAGAAACCCAAGAAGACTGGGGATTTAAAAGGAGGCATAATGAACACCACAGAGCACCATGGATTGATCCAAGGCTACCACAACAGGAGCCAAACTGCAGGCATTTTGCCGCTCAACAAAGACTTATCAGCCGAGGAGAAGGACTCTTCGGCGGGATGCTACGAACAGCTGCTGATTTCCACAGAGGTTTTCCTCACTCTGGGCATCCTCAGCCTGCTGGAGAACATCCTGGTTGTTGCTGCGATAGTCAAAAACAAAAATCTCCACTCGCCCATGTACTTTTTCATCTGTAGCCTTGCTGTTGCTGACATGCTCGTCAGTGCCTCCAACGCCTCAGAGACTATCGTCATAGCGCTCATCAACGGAGGCAACCTGACCATCCCCGTCACTCTGATCAAAAGCATGGACAATGTGTTTGACTCTATGATCTGTAGCTCTCTGTTAGCATCCATCTGGAGCTTGCTCGCCATCGCTGTCGACCGCTACATCACCATCTTCTACGCCCTGCGATACCACAACATCGTCACCCTGCGGAGAGCGATGCTGGTCATCAGCAGCATCTGGACGTGCTGCACGGTGTCCGGCATCCTCTTCATCATCTACTCGGAGAGCACCACCGTGCTCATCTGCCTCATCACCATGTTCTTCACCATGCTCGTGCTCATGGCGTCGCTGTACGTGCACATGTTCCTGCTGGCGCGCTTGCACATGAAGCGAATTGCGGCGCTGCCGGGCAATGCGCCCATCCACCAGCGGGCCAACATGAAGGGCGCCATCACCCTCACCATCCTCCTTGGGGTGTTCGTGGTTTGCTGGGCGCCCTTCTTTCTCCACCTCATCCTCATGATCACCTGCCCCAGAAACCCCTACTGCACCTGCTTCATGTCCCACTTCAACATGTACCTCATCCTCATCATGTGCAACTCCGTCATTGACCCCATCATCTATGCCTTTCGCAGTCAGGAGATGAGGAAAACCTTCAAAGAGATTTTCTGCTGCTCACACCCTCTCCTGTGTGTGTGAGCTGCCTGTCGAGTGTCAGCAGAGCGCTGCCTCCGCTGGCTTCAATCAGCAATTTGAATGAAACTTGACTGATGAGGACTTTGAGATTTTGAGCTGTAATCACTGATGTGGCTCTGTTGTGCCCTGTGCTCAGGCAGTCGGCTGTAAATGATTGATAAGTAGGGCGCCCGCCTTTGGTTTCGTGAGTCAGGTTGCTGAAGAGGTAGGTTTACAAACCCCTTGTAAAATAGAGTATCACTCAGTAGACAAACGCTTTTTTTGTTTTGCAGTGAGCGCCGTTCTAAAGTGCAATTTGAAGTAAATGCTACCAGCATGTACAGTATATTACAAATACACATGCTTAAACTGTGGTTCATTTACAAATCTCTCTCTCAGTCTGAAATCTTCCTCTCACTGTGAAAGCAAATCAAAAACACTATGACGGCTGTTTAAAATCTTTATGGATTATGGCACTTAAATATCACAGCTGTTGCAATGTGCAACCTAAATGCTACAGTGTATGGACTGTGCATGTCTAGCAAAGAGATTAACATATATATGACACACTACCTCCATGTTTTAGACTCTAATCCACCCCATAACAGAAGCTATGGGAGATAGGTACATATATACTCCTGTTTTGCATTGCAGTGAATGTAAAGAAGTATATGTAATATTTACTTATCGCGACATAGAATGGTGGAGAGAAATACATTTTAACTCACTGGTTTCCCTCATGCATCGTGCCAATTATAAAGGAGGAAATGAAGGCAAATACAGGTATCATCGTGCTCAATTCAAGTGAGCTTTTACCTTTTTTAATAGAGATGGCATTTTTCTCAGTTAGAGGCAAAACTATCCGCCAAGAAATCTATCACAACTTTGCAGAAAAGAGGTGTGATTTTCCAAGCTGCTCTAAAAGCATAAAAGCACCCAGATAAAACCAGATGCTTCTGGAAATCACAAAACAAGAGCACAAAGAATAAAAAAAAAAATACCACATTTCCTCTCTGTGCTTATCTGCAGTTTCCGGTGTCTAACCTGCTCAGTGTAGTAACCACGAGCTGTTTTTCTGACGATATTTATTGACTGGGATCTGAGTGGTGAAGTTGTAAAATCACTCCCTGGGTTATATATCTACAGTAATGAGGGTAAATATTTTATAAAGCCTTGGTATAGAATATACCGAAAAACAGATTACAGGAAAAGATGTTTTAAAAATGGCTTTAAAATGAGTAAAAAATGTCTCAGGCACAAAATAAAGCACTTAATCAGGATTTATGGTGTAGATTTAGTTTATTTGTAGTTCATTTGCCCCTGCAGAAAAATGGGTAAACAATTCAGGGTGACCCAGAACCTTCCCTGTTGTGCAGGAATACTCGACTTGCTTTGCCCAGGGGCCACTTTTGCAAAATGACAGGCAACAAGGGGCCAGTAATACACAAAATAAATAATCTTTATTAGTCTTAGGATTGTCAAACAATACATTTGGTGGTTAATCGCAAAATTTCAATAGTTAATTGTGATTAATTGCAATTTTTAATCACGTTTTCAATACCATTATTTTGCATTACACAACAGTTATCAAGTACATGTTTTTAACAGATTGTCTTAATTAGGAATCAAATGATGACCAAAAAACTGAACGAGGTAAAGGGACTACTGTGAAATGACCACACCATTTTTCCATCACCAAAGTTATTTAGCTTAAATTTGGAGTGTTATATGGCCTCCTTCCTGAGAGCTAGCATGAAAATGCTGGTACCATTGCATTTGATATGATACCAGTGTCATCACGCTTGCTTTAAAATTTGCGATTAACGCATGAATGATGACAGCCCTAATTAATAAATGAATTGCCCATTTTCCATCTTTGCTGTCTGCTCTCATCAGTGCAGCACCTGCACAAGTTTGGCGTACACAGGCCTTTCTAGGATTTTAGGACATTTGGGACCGAAGCCTCCTGTAGACTGTGAATTTTGTGCACTTATGAGTTTCGTGCAGCTACACTGTGAGACATGGATTTTAACAACATCAAGTTTGATGTATGCAGACTATACGATGACATCACCTACCGAATCGCATGCTACAACATACATCCATCGATGTCAACACAACATCATCGGCGTGCGTCATCTATCTACGCCGCTGCAGTGGTGAGAGAAAGTTGTAAACAAACAAATCGAGCCCTCGCTGTAGTGGCATTTATGTGTGTCAGAAAAAGTGAGAGGAGGAGGAGGAAAATGTGGACATGGTCGTGGCTGTGGAAAAAAAGGCTAAGTTGGCACAGCAGTTTTGCAGCGAGAGTTAAAAATAAGTATTAGTATTTATTAGCATTTAGCAGTGTCATGCTGATCAGTGCTGCATTTCTATTGGCTGGTTAGTCCTAACAGCAGTCGCACCCTTGGATGGTCATCCCAAATTTCTCACACTTTAGAGATTTTATCTCAGGCTGTCTTTGGACGACAACAGCCATCCTTGAACTGCTCTCATTGTACGACGTAGGACCACAGTTTTAGAGCCGCAACCAGAGATATCATCACGTTTCTGTCACAATGGTCATCATTTGTCTGAGACAGCCCAAAATCGCACAGTGTATACCAGTCATTAGGCTGAACCTCTGTAAGGGGTCCTGGGGTGTCCTCCCATGGCACCCAAGTTCTTTTTTGACAGTTTTTCATACACTCTTGCACCTTATTTGCATTTAAAGTACAAAAAAATCTCAGTTTGAATGAATTTATTTTCTTTGTTAATATAAAATAATGGTCGTGGGGCCACCCATCACCTTACTGAGGGCTAGATTTGGCCCCTGGGCCATAAGTTGAGAATCACTGCTCCCAGTTTTTGGCAACATTATGGCAGTTTTACACCTAACCTTATCAGGGATTGAGTTTTTGTACACCCTCACCTTTGATTTCCATTTTAAAGCCGGGCAGCAGGGGTGAACAGAAAGTCAATTTTATGTTTGTCAGGATTTTTTTGTGGCTAAAAATGGTCCTTTACAGACCTGATGACACCAGTGTCACTGCACTCGTGACATCTGTTGATTTCCAGTCAAAGCGCTTGTGAATTTGTGATTTGTGTAGGTATTTGTGTAAATTTGCACACGTGGGTTGTCCTCGCTCTCAGCATGTACGTGACCACACAGAGATATATTTTTCATCATGTCAGAGGGACAGCTTTTACTGAATGTATTTGTATGTATGTGTCGTGTGCTTATTGCCTTAAATATGTCGCACTGTGATGTAAAGAGCAGCCTTATCCTCTGTGACAGTATTTTAAAAACTGATGTTATCAGTCTTTACATGTCGGTAAGTGCTATTTTCAATATTGCCTTATTTATTCATGCTTTTTTGAACTCAAAGTGCATTTCTGAGCTCATAAAAACACACAAGAAAAGTCACGTGAACAGGTGTCTCATTTTCTGTTAAAAACTTGGCCTGTAGTTTGATTCATGCGTGCTGATATGAAGCCGTTTTCTTGACCAATGCATCCTCTGTGAAACGCTGCAGCAAAGTAACTTCAATAAATCAGACTGCCACCTCAGCAACAGCTCTGTTTGTCCGCTTTCCTCTGGAGTGCAGACTTTAACCTTTACACAAAGCACACGTTGTGCACACATTGTTGACTTTTTACTTTAACAGAACAAAACCCACAATTCCTCAAATTCGCAAATCATAACAACCTCACACTCAAAAACAACTAAGCTTACATAAGGATGCAAATTAATTTACACTTACAGTATATCACTGAAAAATGCATTCAGACCAGCACAAGTGTAGCAATAAGTTCTAACATAAACTTTAAATTTATATAAGAAGTGGCACAGTGTGTTCCCTGTGGCGACAAACTGACGTTTATGTGCTAGAAAAACACCCACAGGGTTTTCACACATGGTGAATAATTTAGATTGAGGCAAACAAACAGTTTATACCCCTGGAAAATAACTTTCGAAGCATGAATTCAATACTGCCTCTGGATCATCAGTGGGGCGTATGACACTGATTCATTCTGAATTTAATTACATAGAAAAGACCTTTAGGCTTCATAGATAGAAACACTGAAAATCTGCTGAACATCAGGGATGTTTTCTGATAAAGAAAAAGCCTCCTTCCATTTAATCCTTACAAGTTACACAAAAGGGATGGAAATGAAAGGAATCTGACAAAATTGAGGAAAGGGTTTCCTTAAGTGTAGCTACACCGGTCTGAAGAATAATGGCCATGTTTCATACTGTTTTCTGAAGATTTATCTGCTCTCCTTTTTGTTTCCTTTGACACTTCCAACACCGTCATACGCCATAAAAACTACAACAAAGATAAAAACACAAAGTTTGAAAAACAAACATTTTTCTCTCACTCTGTAACAGTCATTAAGCATTAAGCATAAATATGAAACAAATCGTACACTTTCTGTGTGCGCCTGTAGTGTCACATGTAGAATATTGTTATTCTGGAGTCGTGTGTTCGTCTGCAGTCATGTTGCTCTTACCCACAATGCTACTGACGTATGACCTCACCACACAGCATCACATGTCCGACAATGCCGTCAGCCGGGGTGTTGTAAATCTCTGCATTAAGTCTTTAACCAACAAGTACCTTTATCATACTTTTTACTATTTTTAAAAACTTATTTATCACATTTTAATGACCTTTTAGCAACTTTATAAACTTAAACCCTCATGAATTTATAACTGAAGCATAAGAACCTTATACAGTTCTAGTTAACACTTTTATTTCTATGAGTGTAATTCTCATATATAATCTCTGCTGTGATACTGAAACAAATCAAGCATCTATTATACGCACTCAGGAGTGAGTGATATGCATGTGAGAGCTGTATGGTGATTGTAGCCCTAAGCAGAATGAAATATTTAACAAATAGCTAGAAGCGGTGTTTCAGCATGCTGTTCTCAGTCATTTCAGATTGACATCCCCAGTTTGGTCCCAGTTGTATAACAAAATCGACTTTCATTCTCTTTCATTTTTCTTTTAAATGTGTTTTTACTGTAGCTCAATGGAACTAAAGGTCATCAGCAGTGCGGGTGGGCTTCATGCTGCCCCGGTAAGGTGCTGCACTTTGGGTTGTTTTGGTGGGACGAAGTAAGAAGGAATTCACTGTGAATATCAGCAGCCTCCTTCATGGTTTTTGAAGTGTAAAAGAATAAAGGCAGAACAAGCCCGCGCTTGGACACTTCCAGGTTTCCACTGGGAGTCACACTTGATTGATTTGGATAAAAGCACCGGCATACTGAGAAGGCATAGTGGGAATGGCAAAAAGTTGCAAGTAAAAGCTTTATTTTTCACCCGGAAACTTTATTTATTGTCTGGTGTCACTGAGATATCCGCTTAAGCAAGTCTTGTCGCAGTTACCTATTCCAGCCTGCTCGCTTCTGTCTCCCAAACTCCCAAAAGGCGAGGCAAATAAAAGACCTCTAATATTTATGTTTCTTTAGGCATACCTCCTACTCACTGCTTTTTGCAACACGCAAGCACAAAGTGTATTTTAGGGAGACACCTGGGATGTGGTGACAAAAAGTTTCTTTCGTTTTGATTGCCACAGGCTACAAAGCCAGCCCACAATCTGAGTTAGTAGGGTCACTCTTCCTATAGCGACGAGGAGGTTCATCTTTTCCCATTTCCATTACCATCAGCCTTCCCTTGTTAGGCCCAGCTGGAAGTACATCACATCCCTAACAGCCTCTGCTTCTAATGTTCATCAAAAGAGAAGCATGTTGAAGAAAGAAGGACATACAGAATAGAAATAGTGGTTAAGGGGACGGTTCACACCAAAATTTAAAAAATAAATATTTTCCCTCTTACTTTCAGCTCATTTGATAAATCTAGATTTTTTTTGTGTGTGTTGCCGAGTGTTAGAGATATCAGCTGTAGACCCAGCCAGCAGTTTTTGGTTCTAAAAATGTTCTGGGAATGGTACAATGCAACCAATGCTGTGTGTTAGTAATATTTCCAGCTTCAATTTTCTTTTAGTTCACAGAATGTTGTTCTGAAAGTTTGGGTAACATTCTCTATAAACATCTCATCGTGCCCAGCACATCCATCCATCCATCCGTCCATTCATCCGTCTGCATCCCTCAGTGTGTGTCCAATCATCACCAAAAAATGCAACAAAAAAGACAATAAAAAGCTACATAATCTTGTTTTTTATCCTTGCTTGAATCTTGGAGGAACATGTTTATTAGTAAATACATCTGTACACGTGTACATGGAGAAAAGGAGCAGGGATTAAGTGTCTTATTTGCATCTGTGGGCTGCCTGAACAGCATGTAATAAAGTATAGATTATAAATCTAGGACATTAGATGCCTGTAAAAAACGTGAAGACGGGTTTGAATGATGATCTCAGTGAACCGCCATAAATACTTGAGATTCCCATTGTCTGAATGTCAGAGCTGTCTTTACATGACAGTGTTGCCTAGATACACAGTCTGAAATGCCGCAGTAGAATTTTACAAACCATTAAACCCTCATAGAACAAAAACGTGTGTAGAAGATTCACTCTTTTTCTGTTTTGTTTTTCGTAAAAAGCTGCTGAGTAACATAGTTATCTTGGTCCAACTCAAGTTTTTCTTCTTATGGGTGTTGGGTTGAGCATGCTTTAGGAAAGCTACTACAAGGTACATAGGAGATTTAGCAGTCTTTTTTTTTTTTTTTTTTAATTTGGCCTTAAATCCTGCCACATCTTTTGGAGTGGAAGGAGGAGTTGAGGAGTCTCACAGCCTGGGGAAAGAAGCTGCTTCACAGTTTGGTGGTTCTGCAGTGGATACTTTTGCATCTTTTCCCAGATGGCAGCAGGGTGAACAGACTGTGGCTGGGGTGGCTGCTGTCCTTCAGACACCTCACTTCCCCGATGTCACTGATGCTCTGTAGATGGGAACCAGTGATGTTTTGGGCAGTTTTAATCACCCGCTGTAAAGCCTTCCTGTCCTGGGCTGTGCATGAACCATGCCAGTTTGTGATGTTTCCAGTCAGTATGCTTTCTAGTGCTTTTCTGCAGACGATAATCAGGATCTTGCTCCAGAATTTAGCCTTCCTAAGTTTCAGAAGAAAGTAGAGCCAGTGTGCTCATATGAATGAAGTAACATCCAGTTAAAGTGACAGTACACCCCAAAATCAAGAATTCATGGTTTTTTCTCGTAGTGCCATGTTTAGATTTAAATTGTTTTGGTGTGAGTTGCTGAGTGCTGGAGATATCAGCCGTAGAGGTTTCTGCCTTCTCAACACTATAGTGGAACTAGATGGCACTTGATATGTGGTGCTCAAAGAGCCAAAAAACTTCATTTAGGAAACTCAACAGCAATGTCTCTCCAGAAATCATGACCCAGTTATTTAAGATAATCCACAGACCTTGTCTTGAGCAGGTTCATGCAGGACATTTGTCATTCTGATGTCTTGACCAAGAGATTTTGAATCTTAATGGGACTATTCCTCGTTAAATATAGGTTAAAAAATAGAATTAAATAAAAATCACTGTGCAGAGAGGGGGCTGCTAGCTCCGCTAGCACCACTGAGCAAGCTAATGTACAGCTCCCCATTAATGTTTACATCTTGTGCTGTATAAAGCACGAGCCTCTCCTCCAGGTGTTGTGATACAGCTGGTGGTCGTAGTTAAGTAGAACGAAAAGTGTGTGATAGCAAAAAATTAATACCACAAAATACAGTCTGATATAATTTTGTAAATACTTAATACCCCAAACATAAAACTAATTTGGCCATATACACAGATTTTTTTAGACCTAACAGTGAGAACAGGTTGCGCACTGAATGACTGAGGAAAACATAAATAGATTAATATTAAAATGGTTGCTAAGTGACGCACAAAGTTGTGCAAGAACACAGGTTCCCCTTTCATGTTCCTGTACCAAAACAAAAACAGATATACATCCAAAACAGCTGGTCTTGCTAATTTTTGATACTTTGCACAGAAAATCCAAGAAACTGACAGAAAGCTAAATCACATTAAGATCCTCCGTGAAACCATGGTAAACTTTCAGCAGTATTTTTCTGCTGCTGATCAAGGTTTCAGCTAACAAAGCAGAGAGCTGTAGTGGAGCCAATTTGTCATCCAAAGTTGTTTTCTTTACAAAGACTGACAAAACAAATGCTGAATGAAAGATAGCATTGAGTCACAGAAGGTAGTGAAACAGAGAGAGCTGGAAGAGAGTTGGCTTGTTTAGAGGTGAACCTCAGTGAGCTGTGGTTCTTCTCTGAAAGCTAATGAACTGGATTATAGAAAAAAATCATTTACAGCAAGCCATTTTAACAGTTAATTATTATTTCTCCAGCTATGTGATGTTTGTTTAAATAATCCTAAAGTGAATGAGGTGCAGGAACTGGATCAGAAAGCATGCTGACAGTGGGAATATCCACCAGAGTTGTTGCCTGTGAACTAATTGATCATCCACTACCATAAACTGTCAGCAAAATTATTTTTAAAGAGTACCTAAACCCGCAAAATACATTTTTTTTTCAGTTGAAAAGCAATATTTATGAGTATCAAGTAGTGTTATTGATTGATTCAGGTTCAATTTGTGACATTTTCATGCCAAATATTAAAATTCTACATATAGTGACTGTGACTGCCCTCTAAATGTTAAAAACTGACTATTGCAATAAAATTTTGGTGGCAATTCTGGTATCAGGAGCCTGCTTTCCTCACCAACCAAGCCCCCTGTCACCTCCCCATTATCACCCTCCCCTAACCGACTACTTTATGTGTTTGTGCGAGTGGCAGGGAGGTTTTGTGGATCAAGTGGTGGCACGATTTGGTGACTGGGCCTGTCTTAGATCCCCTCCCCCCAGCCCTTCCCATTTTTTGAGACTTTTCACATTCCAAGGAGTAGCCACTCAAGCCAAACGTGGGGGGTTAGTTACTCACAACCGCAGACCACGTGTAACCAAACAGCCTGTTCTTACTCGTCAAATATGTCTGCTCTGTTAGTGCTTTTGGCGTACGAGCATATACATGACATTATTGAACAAATGTTGCATCTTACACCATTCTTGTCAATTCATCCAGAAAGTGTCTTTGTCTTCTTATCCATTATGTGATCTCTGAAATTGACTTCTGTCCTTTTCTTCAGGCTTCCAATTGGCCCAAATCCTCTTTCCGGTGTCATATTGATGAATATCATATTGAATACTTCGTCCCTCTGCTCCTCAGAGTTTTGTATATCATCTTGAAGCCAGACTGCAGGTTTCAGACAAATCCTAATAAGCTTGAGAGAAATGTCGGTATTACCAACTCGAAGAGAGCCTCGCCTGAATGCCCTCCTATGTATCACCTGCACACACATTACTCCACACAGCCAACAAATCAGCAGAAACTCCCTGAAATGGTCGATGCAATCGATCTTCTTAGTAGAGAATCATTCCTTACTCTTAATTTACAAGTGGAGGAGGTACTGCATCTTTTTTCTCCAGCACTACTGCAATTTGTCCTTGTGTGTGGACTTTAGCACTGCCTTACCGATGACTCTCATTCACTCCGATTGTCCCTATCGTGCTTGCCTCCTGGGGATTTGTGTGCACAGAGCTGCTGCTGCATCAAATTAGGCCATGTTGACTCTACTCTTGTCATCCCGAGCCACAGTAAATAATGCTGGAATTAACTTTCAAGTCAGGTCCTCTTAGTTAAGTTCATTTAATTGCGCAAAAAATGTAGTGTCCCTTTATATGAAACAGTAATTCTCTGACAGATATTTTGCAACATTGTGAGTTTTTTCTACTTACCCTTAATCCTTAATCCCATCAGGGAGAGTTAGAAGGATGAATATTTTCTGTTATTTTTCAGGCATTCAGTCTAAGCTTTTACAAACTGTACAAGGCACCAGATTACTTCAGGAAATATATGGACTTACTGTGTAGTTGAAAAACATTGTAATTTTAGTTTATCTTATATGTATGCTTGAATCTTTCAATGTTGTCAATGTTTGTTTGTGTAAATGCATTTGTTTATCCCCCAGTGTGCTTCAGAGTATGCAAGTGTTTTCTTGCTTGTGTGTGCACAAGAGAAGGAAGGGAGGAGAACTGATGGTGCCATAGTTACCATAGCAACGCATTGTGCAAGATGTCACATTGTACAACCTGTGAGTGGCCTTAAGAGTTCTTGTTTTTATCCTTTAAAATATAAAACAAAGTTCTTCATCAGTGCTCCTACATGCTCACAGGCATGCATGAAAATACAAAAGCTACCATAACATCAGGCAACAGGTAATGCCTTTGTGTGTGTGAGAGGAGGAGATTGCCGAGGAGAGAGGATTATAGCATACCTAAGGCAATTTGGACAGGAGAAGCCAGATTTCTTGTTTTGATAGTCAGCATTATTACTTACCTATATTATGACTTTAAAAAGAGTAAGGAAACTTTTAAGGTACAATCTGTTCTTTAGAAATGTAATCTATGATTTAAAAGCACAGTTGGTAATATTATTGGAATTATTTATTATTGGTATTATTATTGGACTCAATCGCCAGAAAAGTTTTGGCATTGTGTGTTTCTGAAAACGGATACATTTTATTTATTATGTAGCAGTTTTGTGGAGACTTTGCTTTTCTTGCTCAGCAACTCTCACCAAAACAATCTAAATTGATTAAGATAGGATGAAAATTATGTTTTTGATTCTAGCATGTGTCCCTTTAATATAAGTGCCTCTGAGTCTGTGATTACTTCACCAGGAGCCACTGTGCATATAGTTTCAAAAGTTCAAATTTTATATTAAACTCCCCACTAAAAATTGCTTAAAGTCCAGGCTAGCAATAACAGCTTATTCTTGCATTTTAACGAAATCTTCATTGATCAAAACATGTGAAAAAGGGACACAACTGGCCTCAGGTGAAGGTTCTACCCAATTAGTCTAATCAATATGACATTTAACTGCAGGGACACTAATCAACAAGCAGCATCCTGTTAGTGTCAGCACAAACTCATGCAGTGCACCCGAACATTGTAAAATAACTTTAGGCGGAGTCCACATTTGTTGGCATTGACTGAATTACAATGACGGGGCACAACAGCTGTCACTTGCAGATAGACTAATGGCAATTGTTTTCAATTGTGGAGATATTTGAAATCAGCAAACTTGTTTATTTTGTTCACTTTCAGCCGTAACTGTAACATGTAAAGATGTGTACAGTGGTCTGACCTATCTGACATGTCTGCTGTGCTTATTTTATGTACTGTGTTGTTTTGCTAGCATCTTTGATAAACCAAATCTACCAGCACTGAAGCTACGCAAAACACTGCTGTGAATGAGGCTGCAGCAAAATCTAAATGACAGTTTTCTGATGGCTTTTAGATGGCTTAAAACTAATAAATTGAGATTGAGTTTTTTCAGCCCTGTTTCATAATTCAACATTGTGATATGGTTTATAGGCTGATTTTTTTGGGACAATTTGTGTGAAATGATACATATGACACATGGAATTTGTCCATTTGTAGAAATGGGAAAAAAAAGTTTGGGTCTGGACTATTTCACCCACTTCAATGAGCTTCAATTCAGAGCTGGGACACACTGCAACAGGATATGTGATAGTGTCAGACCATGAGGATAAAGATTTATTTATTTATTTTATTATTATTTTTTTTATTATTTTTTTTTTTACAATTTTAAGGTTTATGGGGCCACAAAAAGGAGAAAATGAATCAGTACAGAACGTACATCCGTTGAAATGCCTTTGAAATGTCAATGATAAATCAGGTTTGCATGTAAAACCTTGTCACACAACTAGGAAACGAAGCATATTCATAGCTTACTGCAATTCAAACTTGATGTAATTTGATATAATAACCCAGCACAGCACACTGGGTGCATAATAATATGTACTTCACTTCTGTGTTGAGTCTGTAATTATCTGGCATACTTGTCAAACAAGATGTCATGCATTATTTACCACCCTTTAAAATGTGCTATGTTACTCATTCCGCTCCCCCCTCAGTTTTGTTAATGTATCAAAGGAATCTTCTAATCTTACTGACAGCAATAGGTTGGTAATTAGGTAGAAGTAATTTGTGCATGTAGACTGTTGAAGTAACCTCTGCTCTCCATAGTCATGGGTGTAAAACAATAGGCCCTTTTTAAATGTGGTCGGGCTGCGAGCTGCAGAATAAGACTGGCTGTTCTGGACATCTCTTAGAGGTAAATGTCTGACAATGTGAAAATAAAACTGCATGATACCGATAAAAGCTGCACATTAGCCACACTGACTGAGTGAAGCTTAATAAAAGTACATGTTGCACATGAACGTAGGCAAGTGACTGAATTCCCAATGGCTAATTTATGCTACTTTGCAACGCAGACACCACAGCTATCAAAACTGCTGTTAAATGAAAGCGAGAAAGTAATCAGTGTTATTTATCAGCCTGTCTCAGTATATTTTAGGACCATCTCATGAGATTCGTGGGCATGAACTGCCACTCAACATGCAAATGGTGGTTAAGGCTATTATCCACTGCCTCTGCTGCTGCCGGAGTGTGCATTCAGACTTCAATACCCCTTATCACAGGTAGAATATCAAGTCCAAAGGTTCTCTTATTCTTAACATCTTATTCTTATACCATTTGTGAACGGAGCTTTTTTTCAATATTTTTTTTCAACTTCAGCAATCAAATTGATAAATGATTTTCATGTTTAGGCACTCAAAGCACTTTTTTAAGTTTAGGCAAAGACACAGTCTTGGTTTAAAAAGAAAGAAGTTAGCAGTATTGTGAAGCATAAGTCACTCTATTAAATTGTATCAACCATAATCTCTCCCAGACTCAGTCAAAGGGATTTTGTTGCCTTTACCCACCCACTTAAGGGTAGCCTTTGAACTTTTTCAACCTGGACTTTGTTTTCCCTTGTTTGTGAGTCTAAGTAGCTAATGGGAACAACAATTGTCGAAACTGGTCCAGTGTTGAGACAGACTTCTGCAGCCAGCAGCAGCAAAACAGGCTGTAAGGTATTCCTTATAGGCCATAATCACAACTTAATGATCAAATGTACATCAAAGTTTTTGCCACTGACAGGGTGAGATCATACGTGTCTGAAAACATTATGTTTCTCTTTGTCAAAGAGTAAAATTCCTTTTTGTTTAACCAGCAACAGCCACAAAATAGCTATCATTAAACCCACCAGACCTCATTTAAAGAACAACATAAAAATAAACTTCATTCAAAGATAGCAAAAGCAAAGTAAAACTACAACTTGGTTTGTTTCTCCACTATTGTAACAATCACCAACTCTGGTTGAGTTGAAATAAACTCTTAATTTACCCAGTTAGATGTGAAAATATGTTGGCTTTATGAAATTAGTTTGTTTAAGTAAAGTCTGGTGGGTTTGGCAATGGCAGTTTCAAGTTTCTTTCTGGCTAAGCAAAGAGGCTCTCCCCTCTTTAACAAAACTTCTGTATTTGTAAAGATCCTTTTTCATAATGTTGTCACTTACAACAACAATCTGAGCCAGCCAGTGGCAAAAACTGACACTTTTATTTTATTTTATTATCTGTGAGCTCATTTTATAATTGCCCTTAGCAGTTATATTGCAGCCTGTTTTGCAGCACCACTAATTTAAAAAAATTGCTTCCACTCCTTACTTGACACAGAAGCATAGGTAAATAGAGTCCATGTTGGAAAACACCAAACGTACCCTTCAGTGAATCTCTATCTTGGGTGTATGGGTGGTGGGTGTACGGAGCATTGTAAGCCAACCAACCCACCCCAATGACCTCCTTAAAACTTCCATTCAGTACATAAATGTAGCACTTTCTACTACAGAATAAATGTTGCCATGGCAGAAATTATGTTTCCCTACTGAGAGTAATTGGTTTAAATAAGTCTAACTATATATACAAACACGTTTCTAGGAGACAGCATTTACAGGAGTGCTTGAGTTCATTCTTTTACTGGGTAACATATAACACGCATTTGTCAATTATGTGTCCCTGTAGCATGAAGCACCGAGCTAATTGTACTGTTTATGTCACAAGCCACAGTGCAGAGTTTCAATTCATTTATTGCTGCAGCCTAAACTTTGCAAAGACATAACAAGAATTAAGGCCACGCAGTTGTATGCCTTTGTGTGCCAGTCAGGTTGAGGTTTGTGATAAAATGGATGCTTCTCACATTCATTTTTTTCAGCACAGGTTCAAGGTTTCTGTCAACAATTTAGTTTCTAACCAAATATCTCCTCCTCTGTTCCTGACTTTTGACACTGAGCAATGGACTTTTGGATATGCAGCTTCACCATTGTATCCTTTTAGGCATTTGTTGGAAATCTGAGTGTATGATTTCTTGAGTTATGGTCAAAAAACATGTTTTATCAGGCTACCGTGACCTTGACCTTTCACCTTGGACCACCAGGTTCTAATCAGTTCACTATTGAGTCCAAGTGGACATTTGTGCTAAATTTGAGAAAATTCTCTCTCGGTGTTCTTGAAATAATGTTTTCACAAGACTTTGTGGAATGCAAGGTCACCATGACCTCGACCTTTGAATACCAAAATCTAATTAAAACATTTATGCCAAATTTGAAGAAACTCTAGGTCCTCATGAGAGAATATTTAACAAGAACAAGACTTATGCAAGGTCACAGTGACCTTGACAGTTGGCCTATGACATCATCCTTGAGTCCAAATGAAAGTTTGTGCCAAATTTGGAAAAATCCCCTCATGGTGTTCCTGCGATAAGGCATTACCTTGACCTTTGACCTATGACAACCAAAATCTAATCAATACATGTTTGAGTCCAAGTTGACATTTGTACTAAATTAGAAGAAATTCCCCAAAATATAATGCCTCCAGGCTTGACTATTGCTGATACAGAATCATAAAAACAAAGGAGTAAAGACTGTTGTTATTTTTATTTTTTTATTTTTTCTGGCTACAGAGCCTTTAGACTGGACTTTGGGGTCTGGCTCCCCGAAAAGCAGGTTTCTATGTCCAAAATGGGGTGGTAGAATGTACTTTAATGGGTTTTGATGTTGGATTATCAGTTTTTTAAGAAACTAGGCTCTCTGATTACAAGCTGAAGTTTGGTCCAATCACAAATGTTATTTTCGTGGCAGTGTAAGCTGAGAATATTTGTGATTGGGAGGAAAAGAGAGAGTTTAAAATACAGGATCAAGATAAATGTCCAAGGTTACATTATAATAGCTTATTAAAATCTAGAAATGCTAAATCAAATGCAACTGAAGTATTTTCCACAGTGGGTGTTACCTGGTCCCAGAATAATGGATTTTGTTTTTTCAAACCCTTTTTGACGTAGCTGTGTTAGACACAAAAGAAAAAAAAAATAATTCACAAGCTGTCATCTCACACCAGTGTTACCACTGTAAATGAAAGCATAGAAACTGATATTTGTGTGTGATAATCTCACAGATGAAATCAAGCCTGAGGGGAGTCCATGTCAATAAAACACCAAGTGTCAGTTTGTGCTGAAAAAGCTAAATTCCATTGAAATTACTGTGAAAAACCTCTCCAGCACACAGTACTCATTTAGTGGAAACGTACCAAACCTCTTTTGACTGCTGCTCCATTTATTCTGTCAACAAGTAATGCCTGTGAGCTGTAAATTCAGCATTTATTCAGCCTTTTATTTCTCAGAAGTAATAATAAGTACTGGTTCTGCTCTCAATGGTGCACCTGGTTGTGCTCGACAGAGCCTCCGGATGGCGAATGCTCAGAATGCAGAACAATCCATCAGAGAGAGACCTCTACCTCTCAGGTCACCGGGATCATAAATCTTTCTCTTGACAGGAGCTGACATGGTCATCTTCCCCATCCTCAGCTGCCCTGTGAACGCTGCTGGCATACTGATCATTTCCCTTGTCTCTGTTTTCTATTTGTTATTTATTATGTACTCGTACACTACTACCCAAATTATTAATTACCCACTTGGTATAAAGCAACCTTTTGTAATATTGAATTTTTAATAGGAAGCCAGTAAAACACAAGTTCCGATAAGCGCAAGAGGGCAATTAGTAAATGCTCCAGAAATTGAATACTTTAATACTTTTTTATGCACACAGAGGGCTTAGCGCTCTTAAATTTTGCTCACAAATTTATGTAAATCCGTGTTAGTGAGCACTTAGCTGACATTATACATTAACCACCCACCTGCCAGGTGTGGATTATCACGATGCTGTTTAATCAGCATCATTACTTACACAGATGTGCATTGGGCTGGTCACAAAAAGGCCACTCTAAAAAGTGCACGTTAATCACACAACATGCTGTCATCAACCCAATCCTCTGGAAATAACGTAAGCATTTATTTCTGCAAACCATGAACACGTCACATTAGCACATTATTTTGTTGCTGATACATTTTAACTTTGTGGTTAATGTATGGTTGGATTAAGGGACAAAAAACACTTAGTTACACTAAAAAAAAAAAAAAAAAACGTTTTTATAGGGAAAAAATGGCAGCCAAAATAATTCTCCAAACACAGTATTGTAAAGATGTTAACAACTTTACCAAACAACCTGTAAATTTAACAATTTAAAGCTAGTTCAATTACAACATTTTTAGACTGTCAAATTTACCCTCTCTATTTTGAAGACACATTTTTAATTTTTCTGTTATTCCATCATCAGGCACATTATGTGTAAAATAAATTTAAAATAAAACAAATAAAAAAAACCTCAAATTAAATTAAGAATTAAAAATCTACACATTAGAAAATCGTAAATATTTTCTTTTAATTGTCAAATAGCTGCCTTTGGCAGGTATAACACCTTTTTTCTCAGTGTCCTAGTGTTTATGCCAAAAACATTTTGTCATTGATTTTTTAGAGTGAACATCAGTAGAAAGGTTTAGGTTTTAAAGAACATTTAAATGAACACTCAGATGTTTTAAAATCCATTTGCAGGCTACATATTTATCTGTAAAGAATTGCATATGAATTTGTAAAATGTAATAGGATCCAGGATTAGGAGCTTGAGAGGCTAGTCACTCAGTCCTGCTTTCAGGCTAGTTTATGCTCAACTTAAGTGATCTTATCTCCTTAAAAAAGAGAGAGAAAATATGCATAACTCCCAAAATGTTCCTTCAAAAGCAAAGAATAGTGTCGCCTTTCTGAGTAGTTTTATTAGAGCGGTTTTGGAAGTCTTGGAAGATAAAACCATGCAGTATTTTTTAACAAAAAATAAAGGCTTACGTTATGCTTTGTGTTTTTTTAAGGAGTTTGCCTTGATGTTTGGTGCATGAAATAAATATTCATTATTCGAAAATGAAGGAATTTAAAAAAAGGGTAAAAACAGTGGTCCCTCACCAAGACAGAATCACCTAAGACGGACAACTTCGGGCTCTGAGTAAACTGTGAGTCATTGTCTCTTCAACGGAGCCCTGAAAATTAAAGTTTCCACAACAACAACCAATGTCAATGAGGCAAACAGCAGCTCAATGAAAACTAATCAAACAGGACACCGACGAAGAGCATTTTGTCTTTCAGTCACATGTTTGAATCTACCACCTGTGACTGGGAGCTTTAATGAGATGGATGAAGTAAACAAACTTGTTAACAGAGTTTCAGCCGAAAAGGGATTAACAATCACACCCGGCGCCTCATTAGTCGACTAAGCCAACAGCAGTACACACAGCAGCAACAACAGTGCTCAAATGAGAAAGACAAAGCTGTCAGCGCTTTAAACCAGCAGTCTGCATACGGTAGTATGCATTTATCATTTGGGTGCATAAATATGAGGGCAGGAGTGACTAATTCTGAAGTTAAAACAACAAAAATTTACCCCTGACACCTGCGGCATTCTGTGTGGACTTTTTGGAGATGCTAATTTGCACCTCAGACAGCTGCACATTATGACATCCCATCCAGGCTTTTTATGAGCAAGTAACTAGTCCATTTTCCTTAATATTTGCAATAATTACACCATGAGTACCTACAATAACAGGTAGCCTTAAACCCAGTATACACTGTGCGATTTTGTGCTGTCCCACACGAAAGATGACAGTATTTACAGAAACGTGGCGATATCTTTGGTCTAGCAGTGAGAGATTCAGAAATGTAAATGAAACCATATCTGATGCTTTTCTACCGAGGTCTGCTAGCAGGATGTCTGAGTGCATTTTATAGATGCACAACATGTGATTGTCTCGTGTCATTACTTCTTGTCACCAAAAAATGAAGCTCACAGTGAAATCGATTAGGGGAAACTTTGCCTTTAAACTTTTGAAAGTTTATTGAAGAAGTGCTTTTACAAGTGCATGCTGGGCTTCCATTTCAGCAAGTTCATGCTGAGACTCAGATATTATCTGTGAGCTCAGGCTCACAAAAGAGTATGTGCTAAAAGTGTGAATATAAGTGTGCAGAATATGCTTTGGACAGAAAGTCCACAAGGAACACAAAACTCGAAGCTCTATATGTGTGTTATATAAGTATCATTATCCCTTATTCTTTCTACTTAGCACATGCTGAAATGGACTCTGCGTGCAGTTATTGAATCTAAAGTACACTGGCTGTGTACTTATGCAGAAAGTATTGTATTAATGCACTCCAGACTTTAATTTTCTCTATAGCATAAGAGGTAAAGACGGAAGCTCATACATTTTTGATTCAGCTCTAGCAATGACCATCCCCAAATGAAACTTTAAATTGATACAAAATAAGTGGTCTCATTACCTCCATTTCATTTCCGCTTTGTGATTTATTGCAGTGGCACAGGTGCACTTTTGGATAAAAGTAAAAGCTCTAGCAGCTTCAACTTCCTTTTACCATTTTTTCCCTCTTGCTGGGCTTTGAGGCCTCACCACACAGAGTGCATCTTTAATGCACGTCATTTCCCAAAAGCTCTGCACACATCCAGCCCTGAAAATTAAAGACTTCACTAATGGCAGCTTCTACTTTCATGTACCTCAGAAGTGAGAGGAGCTGATACTTCCCCCGACTTTAACATTGCTCCTGTTAACCGAGAAAGAGAGAAGACCTGAATGATTTTTCTATTCATGCTATTTCACTGCATCATTCATTTTTTGCATTTAAAAGGTGACCAAAAGGTTTATTTAGGAAACATAATTACGTTTATTCTTTCAGTATGGGTAAACCTTTTTATCTCAATCACGGAGGTTCTGTTTTCATTTATCTGTTTGACAGCAGGCGTACATAAAAACTGCTTTCAGTAAACTTGACTGAGTTGTTTAGCATGGGGCAAAGAAGAACATGTTCAATTTCAGAGCCGATATAAATAATTTGTAAGCGGACACTCAAAGTATCTTTCACTTTTGTCAGCATTGAGAGACGGCGTGTTAGTCCTAAACGGAGGTCTGTGCTGTCCAAGTTTCCTTCTAGTAATTCAGTGTGTTTTAATGTTTCCCGTCCTCATTAGTCTGTTGCCAGACAGAACAATACATGAGACTCATTTTTGCTCTTCACCAGGGATACCACAGACTGAGTCACCACAGTTTCTCTGGACTTAGTGAACTCATGGGCCTTATCGATCCTCCTTTCCATCTTCATTTTGAGCAAGAGCCTGCGTTCTGTCTGTCCGTGTTTTAGCAATCACCGATATCGCCAAGAACACCAGCAGCAGCGATTTAACAATCACCAATAACTGCTTCAGATGGGAGGTTTGTGCAGTTTCAACAACTTTAAACTGCACAAAGATTGCTGTAAAAACTGAATTGTGAATTCACAACAGGATGGCTGCTTCTCAGTAATAAAGCAGTTTTGGGGTGGCAGACTTTTGGTAACAATTACTGAGGACATTTACACATTTTATGTCTCTTTTGGAAATCAAGTGTTGGTACTTCCAGTGACGGCATTAATAAAGACAGCTCAGATATGAACATCTCTTTGAGCAAAGGAACAAGGGTAAAGGGGGTATATATGTATATATATATAAATGCAAAACAAAAAAAAACAAGTATGAAAGACAAAATTGAATCATAAATGTGTGGCCGTGAAAAGGCTTAGTATATATCTATGCAATTTTGGACCAATAAAATCTGTATTTGGCAGAAAGGTACTTTAGAGTTTTGCTGTATGTTGGATGTAGGTGAGGCCACATTTCTCCCGCAGGAAATTTTAAAAAGAAAATGCTTTAAATGCTTCCAGAAAATGTTCAAAGAAATGATTAATAACATAAAACCTCAGAAAAAAGGAATGGGAGACACTATGTTTGCTTTTTAAACTTTTTTCGTCCTTTTTATATGGGTCGACGGGTTATCAGCCTCGCCGATTATCTGGGCTGATATTTAGCATTTTGTTGATTATCTATATCAGCATTTTATTTTAATGATCCGTGATAAAATTAATTAATGTAAGAGTGTGAGTATTACACGAAACCAGCACCAGGGAAGGCAGTCTGCAAAGCAAGCCTCAGGGAGCTATTTTTATTTTAATTTTCACTAAGCTTTTTTTTTTTTTTTTTTTTTTAAGTTGCAGGGAACTTGCTGCATATGATATTAAAAGTTTCAGTTTTGATTATACATTTGCTAAAGGCATTCAGACAAAGTTTTGTGTTGGATTTTTTAATATTTCAAATTCTAAATTTCGTCATAGATATTTTCATTTTTATTGTATAAATGCATAAAATGTAATAATACTCATAAACAGAGGAGTGATTAAATAATAAATACTTGACTGCAATAACGAAGATATTCTTTGAGTAATATGAATAAAGTGTTTCTAAAGGGTTTCTCATTGTCCACTCATAATTCGTCAAAGTTGAATAACTGCAGGAAAAAAAAGCACAGACATGTCGTGTTTTTAAAGCGTGTGTCCTGACCTGACTCTGGTCTCTCAGTAGACTTTATTGTAGAGCTACATTATCTATTCAACAGCAGCATCAGCTCCTCTAACAGACTCACAGACTATATCCAGAGGCAAAACCCCCTCCACAGTGAGTCCCTGTGATGAGCAGAACATCAAAATCATTTCTTTATATCCGTCCCATCCCCTCTCTGACTTTTATTCACTCTTACTGCTGATGCTAGTGGTAGCATTGTTGTTCCTTCATTCCACCATCCTTGTCTAGATGGAAATATCTTAACAACTGTTGAACCATTAAAGCGACATTATGCAACTTTTATTTGATTGTTGAGTCTCAATCCTAAATCATCAACACGTTCTCACTCCAAACTGGTTACATGCTGATGAGCAGTCAGTGACCTTCCACATCGACCTATGGTGTTTTAGGTATCCTTGCACGTCAAGCTATGACGTGCCGGGATGCTGCTACAGAAATGCGTGTTGTGGGATGATGTCGCAGAGATGAGATTCAACAGTTAAGTAAAAGTTGCATAATGCTGCTTTAAATTTTGTACAGATATTTATAATTTGTCCTGTCGTGTTACGTGGTCAGAGGAGAGGACTTGAAATCCTGAAATGCAGGTGGAGAAAAGTTAAACTATTAATCCAGTTTCTTTAAGTTACTACAGCTTGAATTTTGTTTTTATTCAATTAAGGTAGAAATTTGGGGTTAAATTACACACAGTATCAGGCTGATGCAATTTTCAACATGTCTAAGTCAACATTATTCATTAAAATAATGTTTGCAACTTAAAAGGTTTGTCTAAATCAATAAATAATCATTTTTTATCCAGCTACCACACATTTAATCTTTAGAGTGTAAGACATTAACAAGCAATTCAGCTGATTTCTTTTTCTTTCTTTCTCCTCACTTTCTTTTGCTTGGAATTACACAAAACCACTCCACACAGGAAATAACTGACAGATAGATTCTACCAGCAGTGCGCCGCTCTTATTCATTATCGAGCCCTGTTGACCTAGTTAAAGTTGCAGAGTACAAACCACTTCTCATCGTCCAGCAGGAACTCTTCTTTGCAGCCTTTCCGGCCACTGATTCATCCCGTCTCGCTCAGATTGATTGAAGCACTTTGATTTGATAATTTGGACATTTTGAAAGCAGAAAGAGGCACGTAGGAGGGACAGATCTGCGTCTGCTGGTCAGGGAGGCGCGCGCTGGGGCTGCACATGTTTGCAGTCTATGAATACACTGTTGATTTTATATAATATGTGAAGCTTAAAGGAGGTGCATGTGAATATGAATACGATGTAGCTTAAAAAGGGAAAGAGTTTTTTTTTTTTTAATTTTCATGTGACATTAAATCCCCTTTGGTACTGTCTTTCTTCTGAGTAACATACCCATGTTTTGCTTTTTGCACTCACACAACACACCCTCAGTTATTTTGCAATACTTTAAAAAAGGGCCAGGGCCCTAAGGAAAGCAGTAGCACTGTATATAATGTAAAATGACTTTCTGGAGGCCATGTTGATTGCCTTTTTCGGGGCCTTCCTCACAAGGTTCAGGCCCATTAACCACAAAAAATGGTCTGAGAATGTCTTTTTCTGTCATTTTACAGTCTTGAAACAAATGGATTCACATTAGTAGATGAGTAAAGTTGAATTTTTAATTGAATTGCTAAATTGCAAACATCGCCTTGAAACATCGTACCATTATGGAATTCCACTGTGAGGTTTTTTGGTATTGTGTATTTGAGTTTATAGAATAGTAGTCATTCTATTTTTTTTTAATCCCAGAAAATTAGCCTAGATAAGTTTAACAATTTTGAATATTTTCCATACAGTATCTAGATTTATTAAATTTATTAATTGTATTTTTTTTTTTTTTTTTTCATTTCTTGCCATCATGGTTCAGTGTTGCTTTAGGTAACATAACCAAAAATGTAAAACAAAAAAACTGCTTTTTTTATGTCTTTAAATTATGTTTACTTGATCTATTTTATGACCAAAAAAAATAATATATATATTTTTTAATACCTTGCATCATAATGCATACCTTAGAGGGTTAAGGTATGTAGCACCATGCATATTATAAAGTCAATATTTCCTCTATTTTTTTTTTGTTTAATCAAAGTCTGGTCAGTGCATCCACACCACCGAGGAGGTAATATGAGCCGTGACTTACTGACCCGTCCTCCTTCTGAAACTCTGAGGCAAGAGGCTTCGTGCAGACCTGCTGTGCTCGGTGTGCTCATCGTTTCTTTGACGGAGGAATTCCTGCTGCTCATCAATGGTAAAGGTTGACGTGTTTCTGTCTCTCAGGGCAACACAGCGGGAAAACACCAGGACTTTGATGCTAAAAACGGAGCGCTGAAGAAATTCCACCACCCGGGAATGACCTGACTTCAGCACCGTTAATCTACTGTGAAAAAAGGTAAGAAAGAGGGGTGCTCAACTTCAGATTCAGGACTTTCTTTCTCCTTCTTTTAGAAACATGGAGGCCAAAGAGAAGGCCCACAGAAACTGAGAGAACAAGGAGTAAATCTGTCTTCTTTATAATGTATTTTTGCATAATTTCCCTCAATGTATGAATGTAAATGCAATTTGGGCCTCTCTTTTCTCTGATCTTTTTTTACTTTAATACAACTATTTCAGTAATTAGAGATTGCACTGTTACACCCACAACTGAAAAGACATGAAAAATTGGCTTAGGTGAATCCATTTCAGTGAAGTACATTTAAATATATATATTTAATGTAGCTTTGGTAGGATATTGGGTACAAAGTAATAATGTCTCTCACTGAGCGATACAACCTAAATTTAAATAGATGTTATTACTAATTATTGCATGAAATGACTGGTAAATTGGACTTGATTTCGAACAGTAATATTTTTTTGGTATTAAATCGATAATGAGGAAGTATTTAAACCTTGCATTGACCTTGCATTGTACACACATAAAACTGCCTAAAATCCAGATGAATAGAAATAATAACTAGAAGCAGCAAACAATAACAAAAACAAAGAAAAGTTAAAGTAAACAAAACAGCTAAACAAACACTCTCGAAACGGTCCTCTTGATGTAAAGTGTGCTTAATTTGATCAAAATAAGGCATTGGAAAAACTAACATGGTTATTATAATGGCCCCAGTCTCCAAAACTTTCCATGTTATAAAAATACCCAGCTGTGTCTGTAATTGTTGTGTAGCATAAGTTAAAAAGTAATTCTGAAAGTTTTTTTAATAAACTGCAACATACTTTCGAAAATTGAAAAGCAGCATGAAGGTCGAGGACAAACACTCTCAAAAACAAACTTTTCTTCCATTTCATTCTAATCTTTAATTTTTTTAAATCACGGCAAAAAATGTCAATGAGAACTCCTCACAGCTCATAGAGAAAAAGGCCGCATTATGGTGAAAGTAGCAAAGCCTTTTAGTAGCTTTAATGAGCCATTTGTGCTTTCCCTCAGTGGGAAATATCACCCTTTTTGACAAATTGCTTTACTTATGCATTTCAAAGTGCGGTGATTTTTGTTGTTTTGTAATATCAGGGGACTAGTCCTTTTCCAAACCTCTCTGCACCCCCGTCTGATCCATTAACTGGAGACTCGCTGCTCATTATACTAATTTCATGAAGTGTTTGTGTGAGTGCCAAATTGGGGCCCACTAACTGATTGTAAGCCACACGTAGTGTTTAAGGTCATGTATGCAATTAACCAAGAATAGTTAGATTCAGACAAATTAAGTGTTCGTTCTGGCTGCAGCTGAGCTCTCTGCTGTGTTACTGAGGGCAGAAGCTTTTATTTATTTGAAGCGTTATTTGGGGTCTGTAGTCTTGTGCCATCTGAGTGACACTGAGTGATTTCTCCATTCAGTGTATTCTGCTTCGGCAAAGTGTATATGTCTTTTTCCCACTGAGAAGTTTGTTTTAATGTAGATGAGCAGTGAAAGTTCTTTGTGGTCCTTGAAAATAGTTTGACAAATGAATCTGAACTCAAAGTCCACATACTGGAGTGATAACACTTTACTTGTGCTGCTTTCAGATGCCTTTAACAAGTATTTAAACCTTTGAACTCCGAACAAATTGGTGCGATTTCTTTCAGAAACATGGGACAAAAGGCAATTAGCAACTTGGTTAGAAATATCTCACACACTGCAGGGAAACAGTGGATTTAGAACATTATTTATATATGCATTTCTAGAGAAAAATGAAGCGAAGGAAAAAACTATATTTAAAGCTTATTATCATGTTTACATGTTCAACCATCAGGTTGAAACGTTGCTGGTAGAAATGTAAAACAAGGACTGCAAGGATTCCTATAGGGCAGGCGGGTGAAGGGATCCAACAAACTCCGGACATTCATGCGGGAGTCCAGTGTTTGCTTCCCGTCTGAATGTTTTTATTTCACCTTACCATGTGGCTCCTTCCCCTGAACCTATCCATTTGTGTCTTTGTTGTCAAGTTGTAACCATCCATGCCAGCATGTGCATTGTTGACATGATGTCATGGGTTGCCATGTGCTTCAGTTGCAGAAACGTAACTGTGTGCAGCATAATCCCGCCATGCGATTGTGTTGACATCATAGCAGCGGCGTCCCAAAAAGAGCACTGCACCGCAAAAAAGCAATATGTGACAACTTGGGATGAGAACGTGTCGCCCTTCCTTCTGCGCTGACGATGCCCGGTCCAAAGCCCCTTTCTCTCTCTTGCACACTCACTCTCTCGTCATTGTTTTTCACCTTCATGTTGAAACATGAAGGTGAAAAAGAAAAAACATGCTGCAGTGCTTATGGTCAGTCGTTTTTGCGAACGTGATGCATGTTGGCAGCATGAAAGGATTGGATGTTGGGATTTATTGATGGAATCGTGTCCTGAATGCAGATTTTTCAACATTATCAATGACATGCAAGCAATCAGTAAGATGACACACTGCTGTTGTTGCGTTAAAGCTTCTTGCATAATTTGCCAGGTGTGTGTATCATTTTCATAGGCCCTTTTTATCTGTCATTTTTTCCTCAGCTTGCGTTTCATATGAGCCTGTAAACACAGCTGTCAATAACCTTTCAGGCCTGATTCAGGTGAGGAGCTGGTACGAGAAGAAGTAAATAGGCAAATGGGAGTGGATAAAAGGCAGGTGCTGAATAAATAACAGATTCAAATCAGCTTCACAGCATTTATCTAAATATATTGGTTTTACAGTTCTGCATGTTTTATTAAAAGCTGCCAAAAAGAAGTTATTTATCAAGTCAGATTACAAATGAACCACAGCCCTGAACAGATACTGTATGTCCTTGATGGTTCATAAATTGCGAGCGAACTTAAAGACGAAAGGCAGCAGCTTTTGTGCTCACTCACCCACTGGATACAAGACACACAGTCAGTGCTAATCCAATCACATGCCTGCATGCAAATGAGCTTGTTCAGAGATCATGGCAGCATTTTGTCTTTTGTTGTTCAGGTTTTTCTCAACAACATCTTGTGTTTGTTGTGCAAAACAAGTTAAGCAACACTTGTATTCCGATAAAAACACAACATCCAAACGGTTGCGGCAGGGGAAAGATGTGAGGGTTGAAACAGGTGAAAGCTTGTAAATTCTCTGAAGAACATGTTATTGCCAGTGATAGATATTTTGTCATAATACTGCCAGTAGCAAGTAAGAAAGCTGTCACTGGGAGCTGGGGTAAGGAAACACTCCAAATGAAGGATCAAAATTGTGGCAGAAATCTTTTCAATGGAAAAATTGACAGACAAACTGAGACTAACTGACTCTATACAAGACTCAAAAAGACAACACTGGATTTGAACAATAATGAATAGATACACTAATCTTCAAGGATGTAAAAATGTATACGCACCAAAGCAGTTTTTGTTTTGTTTTGTCTTTGGGTTTGTTAGTCAGTGTCACAAATATTTGTGTTAATGACGATTTAAGTGGAAAAAAAGAACCAACCCTTTACTTGTAGTGATCTACGAGACAAATCTGAACCCACCCTGCAGCATTTGTATGAGTCCCACAACACGATTCATGATTAAGCACACCATTTTGCTGTTTTGCGTCATGTCCCACTCAGATCTGCAAAGCACCCACTCAAGTCGCTCCCACTCATTGATGTAGTACAAAGTGACACAAAAACGACGGGTTTTGCTGTAAGTATCTGTCCACATTTCCAGAATGAAGTCAGCTGCATCCTCAGCTTGTAATAATGTTTTTTCAAACACGTGATGCAGTTGTTGGATCAGGCCGAGGCTGCTGAGCGTCCAAATAACCAGCAAAGGCGCCTATGATTATGACACACACAGAAACAAACGTGCACACATGTGCACATGCAGCTGGACAGAGAAGTAAAAACGCACACAGAGGGAGCGTTACCTCATTCTCTGTGCGAGACTCCATTACTCCACTATATCTTTACATAGAGAATAGTTGTTTTCTGCTATAATACTGGTCTGAATGTTTTGTTCAACTCCTTTATATCAGATAATAATTTTAAAAAAACATCCTGAATGAGGGTTGCAACATTGAGATTTTCACGGTACGATAATTTCTTCAAAAATATCTTGGTTTTGTGGAATCTTATTGTAATTATCATTCACAGTGACCCGCCAGGAATAAAAACAGAAAGATTCTGGTGGGTTATTTTCTAATTCCACAGAAAAGCAAATTTACACAGTGTGATAGCTGTCAGTTTTCATGCCATGATATTTGGTTTCACGGTCTATCGCTACAAACCTATTTGACACTTTATTTAGAGAACATTTGGAGATAAAACAGCCTTGTTTCAACTTTTATAACATTACTTTTTTTTTTTTTTATATATAATTCAGTGGGTTTTTAAAGGCTTTTAAGACTAAACATAGGAGGAATTTCTGAACCCAGGAAAGAGCATTTCATTTTTCAGTTAATTGAAAATCCTTAAAATCACCAAATATGGAGATACATGGTTGTTATTGGGTATTACTGGTGTGTTCATGTTGGCGTAGACTGATTAACCTAATGGCAGGGAGAAAATTAAGGTACTATGCGTTCTCATTAGCTTCTTTATATTTATGCATAAATAGTGAATAATGTAGTAATTTGAAGAAGCCTGTTTTTGTGTCTGTGGGTGAAGAGTGTTTTTTTTTGTTAGATTATAATGGGAATATGCAGCTTAAACTGTAGAATATGCGTCATGCACCCAGCTGTGCTGTAGATGAAAATTGCCCTCTGGAGGAAAATTAAAAAAAAAACTGAAGAGTTCCCTCTGACAACATTACATAAACCAAATATTAAAATGACTTCAGTGTGGGTGAAATAGGGATATTGTGCTATATAAACCAAGCCAGGTTTTTAAAGTGACTGCAGTGTATTCTGTCATAAACAGATGGTATACGGGTGCTTTTATTCCCTCAGCATATCTCTTATTTGTTTTCTTCTCCTGCCACATGTCTGATCGCCTGGGGCTGCCTTTTCATCCGGCGTTTTATTATTCAGTTCAAACTAAGCCGATCATGTGTACAAAATGAGAGGGTTCCATACTTTAACCCTCGTTCTCTCTGCTGTTTTGCATGGTCAATCTGTTTCAACCTCCAGCTCAAGGCTGCCCAGTTTCATCTCATTTAGTTCCACAGGTCAGGGTTAATGCCCACGTTTGCTCACCAGTTCCAATGAAAAGACTGTTAAGAGCATTTCGAAATGTTGTTAGCCCCTGAGGTCTGTGAAAATGGAAAAATTCCCCAATTTAATTGATTTCCTCAGATTACTCATTGGCAGAGTTTGTTCAGCATTCATTTTCTGCTTTTCTTTCATATGTTAGTCATCACTTCTAGCAACATTTTAAAGTGACCAATCCAGTGTAAGCTGAAAATGAACATGTGGCCATTACCTCTTCAACGTGAGTTTGTTTTTGTGTGAACATGCTCCACTCTTTTTTCTGTTTTTTCCTGGCTTATTGTAACTCTAATTTAAAGAACTTTCATTGTGTTTTTTTTTAGCGTGTCCTTACGCCAAAGCAAGTATCATCATGAGTGAAAAGTCAGTTGTCTGTCCATCTTTTTCTGTCCCCATTCATCCCTCTTCATGGTCACAGGATAAAAGAGCTGTTCTCAGCATGTAATCAGGGAATTTGTTGGTCTGAACACACATTCACTTCTACAGTCTGTTGGAAAGACCTCGTGAGGTGAAAAGTACATTT
Organism: Plectropomus leopardus; assembly: GCF_008729295.1. Lineage (NCBI taxonomy): Eukaryota > Metazoa > Chordata > Actinopteri > Perciformes > Serranidae > Plectropomus > Plectropomus leopardus. The sequence continues at coordinate 1,720,372 of NC_056483.1, forward strand.
TTCGAGTTATTTCTTGTTATATGACAAATATAGAGAATGTGAAGTTGACGTAACACCGTGTTAAATTTTGGACAGGGTCACTGTGTTCAGAGGATTGCATTGTGTAACTTGTGTCTGTTACAGTGGTAAAACAGCAGTATGTGGACAAACTTATCACTACAAAAAACATAGATCCATAATCCCTGTGTGCCAAGCCGTATTACTTTTGTGGCCCATAGAGCAGGAGCAGTAGAGACTTCCACTGGCTGAGCCGGCTACTTTTTGTTTACCACTCTCCAGTAACTTGAATGGGGGTAAAATTATTAAATCGTGCAGCTCATTTAGACTTTACAAATGTTACCAGACTAAGCAGATTAAGTCCTGGTAGTGGATTAAGTCATTTAGTGAGGGTTGTGACACTCCAAAAAAATAAATTTGTTGAAGTAGGGATTTAAAGACGTCTTTTTCTTTTTTAAGTCAGTGGGAAGAAGTGTTTTTTGGCCGCAGGACATAGCATGACGGTGTAATTATACTGTTTGGCCACTATGAAAATTGGTTTCCAAACCCAGCATACTTCCTTGGGGCCTGGTGGGTGCCAACAGTACACTGTAGCTCTGTATTTCCAGCGGGTTGTCCTTCCTAATTGTCATACTGCCACTTATGCAAGGATTTTGGCATATGATTCAAACACCGAAGGCCACCTTTTGTGGCTGTGTGATACACCGACGGATGGTGTTAGCTGAAAACATGGTCTGAAAGAACCACTTGCAGTGTTAGATATGCTGCCAGACAGCAGCTACATAATATGCGGACGGGCAGCACATTTGAGAAGGCAGCCAGACAGAACCTGTCGTGTCCACATGATACGCCACTGGACGGCGTCAGGTTGATATGCTGCCGGTAACAATGTAATATAAGTATGAGAGTCGCTATAGAGCAGGCAGAAGGGGCGGTGGATAGCTCCAACAAACCATGGACTTTCATGTGGGAGTCAGTTGTATGCTTCCCGTCTGAATGTGATGTCTTTTTTCTGCACCTTACCGTGGGCCTCTTTGCCAAAAACTAACTATCCGTACCAGCACGTGCTTTTGTTGACGTCTCAGCGTTGGTTTCCATGTGCTTTTGTTGCCTAAACATAACCACATGCAGCATCATCCCACCATGTTCTTGTGTTGACATGATAGTAGCTGTGTCCCAGAACATGAAAAGCAGACGCAGGAGGATAAATGTAGATGCTGAAATCCACCGCAAAGCGGCAATATGTGATGACTTAGGAAGGGGACATGTTGGCATTGTGTTGACCTGTAAGCCCACCCAGTTTTTAGCTGTCAAATCAAATGCAAAAGATTTGATTTACAAGTAAATCCATCTTGTAACTCTGCACTGCTCAAAAAATGTCACAGTATGGAAGGTAAAGATGTTCCAGCATCAGTTTCACTGGGACTTGAAGTCTTTGTTTCACCCAGTTCAAACTGCCGGAGGAATCTTTCTTTTTCAGAATACATTTCTGTTTATGATTTAAAAACTGCTCTCTTGGCAGTTTCCATAAGCGAGGCAAACTTTGTTTACTTGGAGTCAGGATTGAGAATCAGGAACGAGGGTTTTATCAGTCTGGTAACAGAGATGCGTTTAGCTCTGCTCCAGCCGCCGGTCACAGACCTGAAAGGAAATCTTTCAGCTGCTGCTCGGCCTGCTGGAAGTCCCTCTGTAATAAGTCGAGGCAAACACGCATTGCAGAGCGTGATCTGGATGTTAATTTGTACAAGCATGTGCAGCGAGCGTGATCAAGAGTGTGACTCCCATTGCAGCTAATTGAACATGCATCTAAATATACCTCTATTATTGCTCGTTGCTCTCTCATAGAACTTATGAATGCATCTGTTCTGATTACATGCAAGATGTATTTCAGACTGCTCATCTGGCTCATCGTCTTTTATAAAATACAAGACAGATGTAGTACATTTAACAGTTATCTATTGTGTTAAATTATCACATAATATGTAAAGAATCTTGCTTCGCTGGGGAGCGCAGAGGGCAGTCAACCCGACATCACAGGAGGAGAGACACAAAGCTCATTAGCAGCGACTGACGCAAATTGTGTGACACCAGGTGTTAAGCTTGGGTGCTAATAATATTCCTCCTCTCACTTTACAGAAATTGATGCATGCAGCGATGATAAAGACACAAATAAATCTGCCTGTATGAGCAGATACAAGCCCAGAGACAATTATTTAGGAAGAGATTGGAACCCTGTAATCATTTAAGGGTAAGGTGGCATCTCTCACAGTATTTTTGAATGAGGTTTTCCACTGATATCACTTCCATAAAGTTGTGAGGAGTGACTAGAGAAGGATTAACCCTTTGAAACCTGAGTAAATTGGCTTGATTTCACTCAAAAACATAAGAAGGAAATGGACGTATGCTTGGGTGTAAAATCCAACTTAAAGTTAAGAGTTACAACCAACTTAAAGTTATGACCCAGTTAAATTTAAGGCTCATATGTGTTGCACCTGGGTGTAGCTTAATTGCCGATGGTACAGGTGTCAGTTGGAAAGTTTGTGTTTTTTAGTTGGCCAGATGGAATTGAATAATTAAATGAATGGATGATGCACTAACTTTAATTTCTCTAAAGAGTCTAAAGTAACATTTTTATGTGTTTCATTATGCCCAGCAGTTGAAGACCCACAGATATTCACTTTAAATGAAAAGTCATTAAAGTTCTGAGGAACAGAAAATGTCTCCCTGTCCTGGAGGTGGAGACATTATTAACTCAGTGCTTTGCAGAGAGGCATATTGGATTCACACTCTTAAGAGAGTTCAGCCTTTTGGCCTAATGAAGAACTCAATTTGTCACATTTTCAATTATTAGACTTAAAAGTTGCAGAGCTTCTGTCTTTGTAACTTTGTGGGATCTTTCTTAAGTTGCTGATGCGACCATGTTTCATGGGGTGTGGCACTTGGACATGGACAACTTTGATCTGTTGTCCAGCAGATTTGAAATCCTGTTGAACCAGTTTATACCCGTGCTTGTGTTCTAGGTGTGTTTGACTACATCTTTGTCCATTTTGACTGATGAAGACTCGGTTCTGTTTGCATAGCTGAAGGCTGTAGATTCAATCAATGTGCTCTCGTCCCTTTCTTTCCTTTTTAAGTTTGCTGTCCTTGAGCAGAGACGCTTCAGACCACTGCAGCATGCACTGAAAAGCCTTTTGAGAAAATGTGTCAGTTTGTAATGAGAAAGCATCGCATAAGGAGCAACATACGGTAGTTTGTTATTGAAGCGCCCCAGCTTGTTGTGTTATAAAAGTCCAAAATATACTTCACATCATAATCACATGACAACAATCTTTTTAAAACAAGAAACTTTCTGTGTTGCAATGACAAACTGAGCAATTATTTTGTTGCTGTTGGCGAGATGCTCCCTGAGCCGCTTTGCACTCTGCAGGTTTAAGACAGGGTCAGGGGTAGGGGCGGATCTGAATACTGAGTCGCTGCATGTATATGTGAGTTTTGTCCTGCCTGATCTCCTACGCACTCTTATTTCTCCCGGGAACTTGGTTTCTTATGTACATTTAAAATAATGTTGCCAAGATTTCTACAAGAATTATATTATTTCTGCTTAATTCAACCAGTCAGGCAACTAATGAGACTCATCTGTGCTATATTTGGAGATCTTATGTCCCTAATAATTATAATGACAGGGCGGAAACATGAGCTAATGGATGTTCTTTAACTTCATTCCTGCAAATGTCAGAAAAACACAGCTGTTGACCTAAAAAGAGCGAGGAAGAAGAGGAAGAAAATCTATTTTCAGTAATTTTGACTATTATGCTTATTTTCAGGCTCATACTTGTATTCTGGGTTTCTACTAGAACATGTTTTCATGGATTCATGCTCAAAAACTTGTTGACTAGAAAACTAGTTGAGGGGATCTAACCCTCGTTATTAAGACTTGGATCCTTGAAAAGAAGAATAAGCAACAAATTTGGCTGGTTAAAACATTTTTATATCCTTCTTATCTGTTATGGTAAGAATCACAGTACATTTCCCATAGTCATGACTGGAAGAATCTTCAAATGCAATTTCAGACTCCCCTAAAGTGGACCGTACCATTTCTTAAACAAAAGCACAGTCGAGCTCAACTCAAATGTCTTTGGAGTTTAATGAGGGTGGTAAGGGCTGTCTTACAGCAAGGTACAACTGTGAAATTATTATTATTATTATTATTATTATTATTATTATATTAATATCCAAATGGCACTCACTCACATTTAACCCCTTTGAGACCTAAAATATGTTTGTGATTTGGTGGTTTTATACTCTGAAATTATTGTAAATAAACAGCTGTGATTGTGACTCGGTCTACATCATAGATTGATAAATAATATAATTTTTTTTGGCAGACAGTGCTTGTACTCTGGGTCAAGGACAGTAGTCCAATTAAATGGCTTATTTATTCAGGCTATAACCATAATGTAAACGTGCTGAGTTGTGAGTAAATTTGAGTAAAATACAGATGCCACTTCATCCTGTGCGAATGGGCCACATGAAACATATACGCGGGATCGTAATTGCTAAATTACATGAAGTCTCCAGGTAATACTAGATCAGTGCGAAAAGGGCTTTACACTGAAAAAGGAGAATTGTCGACCAACTTAAAATAATTGAAAAAAAAGTGTGTAGTACATAAATAAATTCAGTTTTCTCAACTCGATTTCCAGGCAGGTACTCAGATTTGGTAAATTTATGTGTTACTGATTGAAGAAATTATTTGAAGTTGGTTAAAGGTTGACTTTTTTCTGTGAAGTTTACTTTATTCCATGATGTTATTGCGTAGCCACATGTGGCAGTGAATACTGCGTACTGTAAACACTTGCAGTAGCGTGCTGTGCCTGAGATTTTTGCTCACATTTTTTACATATTTTTACCTTATTATTTGAAAATTTGATCACTTTTGATTTGGACATTATAAATATAACATAAAATCAGGGAAAGCATAATATCTATAGGTCCCCTCCAGGGATCCGTAGTTCCATTGTCAAAAATCACGGCTTCACACTTGATCCAAGTCTCTCTTATGACTCATATTTTGAGAAAAAAAAACACATGATCCTCTCTTGGAGTTAATATGAAGGATGCTGTAAGCTTTGCAGATCATCTTGTTTTGTTGCGTGTTGGTTACATCAGATAGGACACACTGAGACAGCTAAATTGAGTTATATCATTCCAAAAATCTGTTTGCAGCAGGTGCTTGGTTGGGTTTCTTTGTGTTTTGTTTTTGTTGCAGTGATTTATCAGATTGGCTTGGTTAAAATGTCCTTCAGTAAGATGTAATTCTGCAGCTAAGCTGATGTTGTTCTCATCTCCCCAAGGTTGGTGCAATGAAAGAGACTGTGCATACAGAAATTGACAATGCAACTTTTTATTCCTCATCTATCCTATGTATTTGTTTTATTTATCCGTGTTGATTAAATATAATGATTTCAGCATTCTGTAAGCTAAAACAAGAGATCATTAGATTTTATCCCCATTAAACACCAACATGTTCACTTCAGATTCAGACAAGATTTCTGTGTCTGTAGTTTCTGACTAAATGCACATTAAACCTGCTGATGGTGAACTATCACAGCACTCCAGACCCTGAAACCAGAAAATGGTTTTGCGGGTGCAGTGTTTTCAGTGAATAGAAAGATATCTGGCAGCCAAACCACCACACATGGGTCACCAAAACAAACGCTCTGGGTTAAAAGGACCTCCACTGACTTATCTCCTGCACTCTAATAGTGCTGTCGGACTCCTGATGCAGTTTAAAAAAAAAAAGAAGATAGATATTGCTGCAGCTGAACAATATCTGAGCTATTGCTATTATCTTTTTTATTCCATGCATTCTTCTTCCTTGTGAAATCCTTGTGCCTACATTGCAGTTAATGCATCTCATTTTCCTGCTGTTACAGCACTTTTGTCCTCTGTATGAATTGTTATAGCTTTTTTTTTCTTTCTCGACGTTTCTATTTACTGTTCCCTGCCAGGGGACTAAGGGAATTAGCAGTCCAGCATATTTACATTTGTATTTTATACTGACATCTTTTAATATGCTGTGTCCCTATTTAATTGAATTGAATTGAATTGAATTGAATTGAATAAGAAAAGTAAATAAATTAACAAAACAATAGGATAGTAAAAGCAAGAAAATGACCTGGAAAATTGCTTAAAAATATAATAATTCTCTAAAAATAATTTTAAATATATTTTGATTATTAGAAATATCTTTTTCTGGACAATTTCCCCGAACTTTAAAAACAAAATAATTTCCTAAATCTACTGATTTCTTGCAATTTGCAGGATATTTATTGCCAAGTTGCTCATTGCCTTTTCTCCCATGTTTTCAAGGGGAAATCAAACCAATTAGCAGAATTAGTTAAAACGTTTAAACACTTCCAAAAGATGTCTCAACGCAGCACAAGAAAAGCAATGTCAATCCAGGTTTCGAAGAGTTAAAATGTACTTTGGTGTGGCTCTGCACAGCTGACAATGCTAATAACAAACAGAGGCAGAAAAACGGTGTTGTTTGAACACAGCAAGCTTACAGATGGTCAGAGAGGACAGGTGACATATGCTGCAGGAGTGATCTGAGAACTTTCCCTTTTTCTCTGTGAAACTTCGTCTTTGTTGCTTTGAATCAGAGCTGCGTCCTCTGTGAAAGAAGCAACCTCCAAACTTTTCAAAGCTTCCTTTTCATGCTCACATTTGGATACTGAATCATGTTTTGTCACAGGGAAAGAAAGAAAGAAAGAAAAAAAAGATTTCTTTACTGAATTCACTCAATCCCGTCATCAGCCTCCATTCGGTCCCTTTAGTCCAATCTGTTGTCGAGGGAGCTTAACCTCCCTGTAAGGAATAGAGATTGGATTTGTCAGCTCTCATTTTATAAAAAATCCACCAGAATCATCCCACTGATGTTGACCACTTTCAGAAGTAGGTGGTTCCTCCCACTAAACCTACACTTTAAACCCACTCACCTGTAGGAGGATTCAATGACTCAGAGCTGCAGTAGAAATTTAAAGTTTGAAACAAGAAGAAGAAAGGGTCGCCCCCTTGGCTCCTGCGCCATAAAAATGTCATCTAACTGTATATGCTTTGGCATAAATAACAATTATACATTTTTGAGTAGATAAAGAAGTGGTTAGTAAAAAGGTACAATGTGTAGGATTTAGTGGGATACATTGGCAGAAATTGAATACTTAAAAAGTATGTTTTTTTTACTGTAAAATCACCTGAAAGTTGGAATGAGCAGTTTATATCTACATAAGGAGCAGGTCCTTGTTTATGGAGCTTGTCGTGTTTAACTGCCATGTTTGTACGAGCTTTATTGTTATGCTTTTTTATGCTAAGGACACCTCTGTGAATCATTCAGCTCTTTGTAAAAAACTCCTGAAGTATTTAAGAAAAAAGGTAAGGTTTGTAGTTTTAAATGACCTGCTCCGTTTGTTTTGGAGAGGGAGCAGCATCTGGACATAGTACCATAAAAGTTTCAGCTGGTTGCAGTCTGCAATCCTCATCACTAGCTGCCACTAAATCCTACACACTGCACACTTTAATGCAATTTTCTCAAACTTTTAATAGGAATTATTTTTTGCACATTGGGTTTTAACGAAGTCAGACAAAAGGGAATCCATTTTAAAGAAATCAATTGGTTAATTTTGCAAGTATTGTTTCTGTTCCAACATGTATATATGAGATTTAGTATGAGGACATAAACAGATCTTTTTGGTGTGAAAGAAGGTTACATCGGTTTATAAGTTCTCTTATTATTAATGCTCAGATTTGCAGCTCAGATCAAGGGCAAATAAAATAAAGTGCAGCTTGAAAAACACATGCTGAATGCGTCATTGTGGCTCAAAAATTAGCTTTTGGAATGAATGTTTGTTTGTAACAACCTTTGAAAGGTGAAAATGTCACAGAGTTAACAGAGGGCTTTTTCCAGCTCGCTTTTAGCAGGAGTCATTTTACCGTATTTTCTGTTTTTTAATGATCTTTCCCTCTTTTGTACTCGGATTTTAAACAGCCGCTGTGTCTTTTGCTGTTGGCTATTTTGACCCTCTTTCATCTGTTTGCATGACACCGCACATTTTTTCTCACCTACGTTTTTCCTAATGGTTTTACGTGTCACACCTGTTGCACATTTAATTCTGTGGTTTTATCAATCTTAAACACTGATGACTACAAACAAAAAAAAAAGACAAGAAGGAGATATGAATGATGGGTAATGTATGTGGTTAAGTAGCTCCTGAAAGTTAAAAGGAAAATGCTCTCAAATTAATTTAAAACAGCATTATGTCCTTGACAGAAAGATGCCAACAAGTTTGGCAAACAGACATAACAAACTCTTGATCTCAGTCTACACTAATTTCTGGCGGCATTTAACCAGAAGCTTTTTTGGGCAACTAAGGTAATCACACATAATCTCAGCATCAACGGGCGCCTCGGTACTTTAGCTGGGAACATCAGAGTAAACTGCCTGACCCTTATTTTTCTATGAAACTCATTTCCTCTTCCCAGCACTCCCATGAAATGCATCATCTTTCGCTAGATGAAAAGTGTGTGTTCCAATCTCTGCATGCTACCTTTGGTAATTATGGGTTTCCATGTGTGCGCAGGCTCTGCACTGCACAGCAAGTGGGATGATAAATGCCAAACTGCTAAGGAGCATGTTCCTTAAGAAAATGACATTATCTTCTACAGCCAAAAAAGAACAGACTCTCTCTGGTTTCTGTCAACATCTGCATTAATACTTTTTTTTCTCTCTTGAACCAAACCATGTTGTCTCCATGAAAAACAAGAGTTATGATGATCGTCTGAAAACTCAAAATTGCCGTTATTCTTTAATATTTGCCAATAATGCATGAACTGTGACATTAGTCAGGATTTTTGAGTAGTTTTATTCCTCTTTAGGCATGAAAACCAAAAACAACATTTTGTTTGTTTTTTGAAATACATTTTACACATGGATTCAGGTATAAATATGCATTTATCAATTTCAGCGTTTAAAAATGTATTTATCCAATTAACTAAAAATATTTATATTTGTATTTTTTTTTTCAAAAACATGGTGAGAAGGCAATGGGCGACTCACCCAGACATGGCCCTCAAATTAACAAAACAAATATTTTAAAAAAGTTGGAAGAAAATTACCTGAAAATAAGAAAAAAAAAAAACCTAAAAAGTGTTGAAAAATATATGTATTCATTTGATATATTTTCTTCTTATTAAAAAAATATAATATTTTTGTGAAATGATATTAAATATAAAAATTATGTACTTTTTCACCCCTACATTTTAAAGAGAAATCACGAAAGAAAAATGTGTATTTAAGTTTTAAAGGGTTAGACTAATATGTTCATATATTTTAAGATATTTTAATACTAGTCAGTGCAATGCAGAAGTGTTGTACCTGACTCTTGTCTCCCCTGCTTCTCATATTTTGAAATTTTGCATTTCTTTTCTCGGAGTATAGTTTCGCCAGCTAGTGAACAAAAAAAATCCCTTTATGTAAATTTAAATAAGCACTTTGAGTGTTCATCCCAGAAAAAAAACATATTGTAATATAAAGAGTGAAATATTATCCATAAAGTACGAACAAAGGTCATTTTTTTCAAAGGTCATACAGATGAGCTTCCGTCTATATACTTAAATGTGTTTAGCGAGATGCAACTCGCTTCTTTAAACAATTCTAAAAACACAAGGAATTGGTGTTTTTTTTAAATCCAGAAATGTAACTCTTCAGATATATTCAAATAGATTTTTTGTGTCCGTATTACATTTTCACTCACCCTTGAGACATCCTGAGTGAGTCATTTTGGTCTGTGTGGTACTTTCATACTGTCAGCAGGACACTATTGAACAAAATCAGCAAGAGTTAATGGATTTTTTTCTTCCAGTGAACATAAGTGGCATCTATGAAAGGCCATTTTTTTGGGGGGGGGGGGGAGGTAAACAAAAAGCAGCCTTTATTTTATTATTTCATTTTGATTACAGAATGTTTTGAAAATCATCAGTGTCTTATCAAACAAATCATATGAACAAGGGACCAACATTTTAAAAAAAGAGTTTTCAAAACAAACCTGTGAGCAGAAAACTATATCTGTCTTATTTTTACCACAGTTCATAAACAGCCCAAATGCTGCAAAACCTTCGGCTGTGCCCAGTTTGTGCATTTACCCCAGCAGTCAGTTTGGCAGCAATCATTGTCAGAGGCTTCATTTTCACTCCCATGCACTTTTCTAAATTTTGAGCCCAGATAATTCACTGCTTTCCACCACGCTGCTCAAGCTTTTACCCTCACTTTCATTTGTTCCCCTGCAGGCAGCTCACGTCTGTCTTCCCAGAGAAGTTAAATAAGTAAAGAAACGGCTGTGTGGGTTTTAGTATTCTTTATAAAATAATACAGTCTGGGTTCTGCTGTAGAAACCCATAATGACTCAGGAGTTAGTACCATGAAGCTGAATCAGCATAAGGAGGGGATGACTCTGATTAAGTTATTTTAATGAAGCTAATACATCACTGTCACTTTGCTTTGAGTAAAATGCTCATTTTCAAGCCTGTTTCTGAATCTGTTATTCTAATGACCTGCACCCTTAGCAGCAACAATATTGGAAATATGGAAAGTTATTGATTAAATAATTTGTTTAAAAAAGATTACCGTCGATTTTAGACGCTAAACCTCATAGCATAAGTGTTCTACTCAAGTATGTGAGGTGTGTATATATATACACACATTAAAATGAATACTTAAAATTTTATTTATTAGATATTTTTTTGGGAAAATACACTTAGTAAGTCTTATTCCTTGAGATTACATGTTTAAAAGAAAGGTTCACCCTTTGAAACCTGAGCTAATTGGTTTGATTTCTTTAAAAAAAAAACATGGACAGAAGGCAATTAGCAATGAAGGAAGAAATGAACCAAAAATTAGAAAGAAATTAGTAAAAAAAAAAAAAAAACATGAAAATTACCTGTTTTTTTTTTTTTTTTTAAAATTGAGAATTAAAAAGAAAGTTAAAAAAAGATAAGATAATTTTAAATGTGTTTTATTATTATTATTATTATATTATTATTATTATCATTATTATTATTATTAGTAGTAGTAGTATTTTTTTTAGCAAATTCTATATAGTTTTTACCCTTGCTTTTTCTTTTTTCCCTAGCTTTAAAAAAAAAAAAAAAAAACTTTTTCAAATGTACCAATTTCTTGCAATTTGTGAAACATTTAATACCGAGTTACTTATTGCCCTTTCCCATGTTTTTTTTTTTTTTTAAATTATATATTTTTTTCACCAGATTGCTCAGATTCAATCATTTAAATATGTTTGACAGGCTCATATAGTTGAGCATAAATGTCTTAGGAGACATTCTTCTGCGGTGTGGACACACATCCCGCCGTGCCACATCTTCTTCCGTTGAGTTTAATGGCAGTTGGCATCCAGCAGTTCACATTCGCGCCATCTGCTGGAGTGTGTTTTGCCCCGTCTTTCCGGCATTACCATGGCATGCGTGTAAAGGCCCAAAATATTCCTGAATGTAGTGCCTGTGTGAAAAATGCCTGAATGGTTATCCCAGTCATTAACCAGAAACTTATGTTTTAAAGAGGCTTAACACTCAGCAAAAAAAGTGAAGAAGCCCATTTTCCAAAATGTTGTACAAATGATTTAAGGCCATAGCAGGAATATTGCGTATGCATGTGAATGAAGTATTCTGGATCCTTCTGCAAAAAAAAAAAAAAAAAAAGGAAAAACAGCAGAGAGATGCAGTGTCTGGCAAACACATTAAGCCTTTAAGCTTTTGGCCACACATGAATCCACTTATTTGTTTGTGTGAGAGGGAGAAAAACTGTCTCTCTGTGTGCATTAACATCAGGGAGCGTGGGCGTCAACACTCCAACAAATTATCACAAACATCGTGTATGTTAAATTACACAAAAGTGCAGAAAAAACAGCTTGAGAACCCAGAGCCACGTTTCATGATTTCTCTTTGCGCCGCTGTGATCCGGCCTCGTCCTTGTTCTTCTTCATTGAAAAGTGTTAGAAAAGCATATGACTCAGTACTTCAGAAAAGCATTCCTTATTTTTTCATTGTACGACTGACTCAGCGAAGTACACTTGAAAGTAATTTAATCTGAATGATTCAGTAATCTTCAGTGTTACCTATGGTGTTAACTGAGATGCTGCTGTTACCTACATTTGGTATATTATTTGTCCACTGTGTGCTTTAGTGCATTAAGTGGCTCTAGATTCTCATTTCAGCAGTGTTTGCATTGACCTTTTTCAGGCCACTTTCATAAAAAAGAGCCCTACAGCGCTGATATCACAGAGGATACGCTGATATACTTCTTGTATGCCTGTTTTGCATTTGAATGGTGTTTTATAAGACTTTGGTCCTTCAAACACTGAGAGTATGTTGATGCTATAGCCGCAGGTGTTTCCAGTCGCCTCTCTTTCAGCGCTGCTAGATTTGTGCTGAATGTAGAACAGAGGCGGCGTGTGGCTGCTAATCCTGTGCCTCTAAACCAAACCATATATGTGCTTTTGCTGCCCAAACTTAACCACATGAAGCGTAATCTCACCATGTGCTTTTGTTGACATCACAGTAGTGGCCTCACAGAACATTAAGAGCAGACGCAAAATGCTCAATTATGCAACCTTTGTTTTTATCTTTTTCTTTTTTATGAATGATGACATAACTCTGCAGCCAATATGCAACCAGTTTTTATACCCCTCATAAACTTAAGTGAATTATAAACCTATATAACTCCGTTACGAGTCATCCACATGTCAGATTCATAGTTTAATCTATGAATTAATCCTTTGAAACTTGAGCAAACTGGTTTATTTTCTTTCTTTTCTTCTTATGAAAACATGGGAAAAAGGAAAAGAGCGATGAAAAACAGAAATTAGTTAAAAAAAAAGTTTTAGTTTTAAAAAATACAAGGCAAATAAGATTAGATTTTTAAAATATATTTTTTTTATTATTATTTTAAATATGGATTTATGATAATTGCAAATATAGTTTTCCCTAGCTTTAAAATAAATCACCAGGTGTTTAAACAAAGGTGAGTTAACCCTTTGAAACCTAAGCAAAATGGTTTTATTTCTTTCTTTTCATCTCAAAAATACATGAGGAAGGCAAGTAGCAGTGAAGGAAGAAATGACCCAGAAATCCCTACAGAAAGGACATTGGGCCCAAAATTATGATAATTTTTTAAAATGTTAAATATGCAATTATTATAATTAGTATTAGCATTTTTTCCCTTTTTTTTTTTTAATAAGATTTTCTAAATCCACTAACTTCTTGCAGTTTGTGGTATTCTCTTATCAATTGCTTTTTGGTCAGCAATCAAAGGTTTAAATACTTGTGAAAGTTTTCTGAAAGCAGCATGAGGAAAGTGATGTCGCTCCAGGTTTTAAGGGGTTAAATCCCCTGTTTTCATTGATACGTGTTGTCTCAGAGCCCCTCAGCCCTCCCTCGGGTTCATCGCTCTCCACTTCTCCAGTGTCATTCAAAAAAAAAAAAAAAAGGAAATTACGCAACTTCTCTTCACTCCTTTGTGCTGAAATGAATCTTTATCAGGGAGGATGTATTTTCATGCTCAACAGCTGTCGACTTGTTTGTCAGCTCAAGAAGAAAATGCTGTCCGCCTTTTGTTCTGTGCAAGGTCAACACTCTCTGCTTTTTGTGCGAATTCTCTTTTCATTCGGTCCTCGCTGGTTGTTGGATCCTGTGAGCTCGTTAATCTGGATGTGACACTTTGCCCCACACAATTGGTGTCAATTAAATGTGACATTTAGTAAATGTAACTTTTCAGCTCCTGGAAACAGGTGGATGATATTTAATAAACAGACATATGCGCTGTAAATGACTGAGAGCAGAGAGGAGTTTATGTGCTGAGGATGCAGTGCATAATAAGGTTTATAACTGATATCCAACCAGCCCGTCCGTGTTTCGGCTTTATTAATATTTAAAAACACATGTAGGGTCATCGGATTTCCCTTGAGAAAGAAAAATCACCTCCTTCCACATTTCTTTTTCCTTTTTTTTCAAAGAATAGAAGGCAACACTGCAGCGAAGGCAGGGAATATTAATGCTCCTCTAACCTGAAGTGAATCGTAATGAAGTTCTGCTGACCAACAGACATGTCAGACGACAACCAAGAAGCCTGGTGAGACACGTCATCTCTGCCATGAGCTCTCTGTGAATGAAAAGAAGGAATTTATATTTCTGTGATGGCTGAAACAAACCGCAGATGGTGGCGCGGCATGTGAAATGCACTGGCGAGTCAAAGACGCATGGCATGTGTTTGGTGCTGAGGGGACCGGCCGTCAGCATACAGAGTGCTCGGCTCAGTTCACATGGGGCGGCTGATGGATTAAAGGGACAACTCACCCAGAAATACAGTTTTCATGTCGGTTTTTTAAGGGATAGTTCAGGATTTTTGAAGTGGGGCTCAAACAGACCGAGTGCAACCCCACAGGGGCTGATATCAAAACGTATTTCAGCCAATTTGAAAAGGTGCAAAAAATTAAAGAGTTAGTTTAAGCGGATGCTAAATTAGCAGTACCTCGCCTTCACACAGCCTTTTCCTTTGGCACTACATTTTTATCCGCCGCTGGTCAGCTGTTTGGCTCAGAAAGTGCTGTTATGCAATCCGACTGAAACTAAACTTCAAGTTGAAAACCCTGAATACAGCATCCACTTGGTCAGATATTGTTTTTTTTTTTCATTACAAATTTATGGTGATTTTTTCAAAGAAAAAATATAGGAAATATATATATATATATATATATGTGTATATATATATATATATATATATATATATATAACATTTTCAAAAACAATTATGGTGATTTTTAAAGAAAGCTTAGCGTCGGTTTGTTTGGGTTTTTTTTTTTTAAAAAAAAAACATTTTAAACAACATAGTTTTGTAATTTTTTTCATTTTAAAAATTTTTCACAATTTTTTTCTTCAAGGATTTTTGGATATTTTTTTTCTCTAAAATCTTAGTGATTTCTGTTTTCTTTAAATATCTTTGATGAATTTTAAAGTAAAAAATTTGGTGATTTATTTCTTTAACAAATGTTGGTGATTTTTTTCTTTATTATTTATATTTTTGATGATTTTAAAAGAGAAATAAAATAGCAGATACTACATTTTCAGTTCATTTTGATATCAGCCCCTCTATCCAGCATGGTAAAGCTGCGATGCGGGGTGCACCCCGTCTGTTTCTACAAACCGGGGGCACAAACTGTCATTGATTTATGGCCAAATTTTGTGAAACTGTTGCACATGTTTGGAAGTAGTAGTGTCCCATTGAGTAATTGATGACCAGCTTCTAAATCTCTTCTAAATAGTATGATTTTAGTTCTTCATGATGTGTGAGATTAAACTAAATGTCTTTGATTTGGACAGACTGTTAGACCAAAAAAAAAAGAAAAAAAAGAAAACTGATGCTGTTTTGTTGGGCACTGGAAATTTTGATTTAACAACTCTGACATTTTTTAAACTCAAAAGTAAATTATTAAGAATCCATTATAAAAATAATTGTGAGTCGCGCCCCTGGTCAGAGTTGCAGTTAATCCCAAAGGTGTTGGATGAGATTTGTGGTCAAGACACTCTGAAAATTATTAATTTACATCCCTGGTTTTGAGTATGGAGGCATAATCACATTTAAACTGTAAATTATGTTCTTAACAAAAATGTTGCCACGCTGTTGAAAATCACAGTGTTTTCTAGATTATCACTGCACTTTAATTTGATAGAAACCCACAAAATCCTCAGACCAAATGCAGAAGATAAAGCTTATGTGGTTATTAAGGTCCACTTACATACAGCCACATAGTGTGACTAACACTCTAATAAGCAATCTCGGATGTTTTTTCCCAAGCCGGGTGATTAGTGGTCTGAGCAGAATAATGTCTCCGAGCAAAACTGTGTGGGCTTCTGCACTTTGACCTTGTTCCTCCACACAGATTCATCCTTCAGGAATTCAGTGCAGAGCCTCACATGGGGGTCGTGCCATTGCTGCCACACACAGGTTAACAAGCAGGCTGTGAGTGATGTATTCAGGCAAACACCTCCTGAGGCAGGGTCAGATCAATACGGAGCAGAATATTTTCCCCAGTCAGAGACATACAAGTTTCATGGATTGAGGCCAAAGTGTTTCCCGGGTTCTTAATGAATGCAGTTTCAGCCCAAAGAAATGAGCGCACTATGTTAGATTTGTGGTGATGACGACTCATTCATAAATGAAGTAATGTGATTTGTTTCCATGGTAATGTTGGTCTGATTCATACTCATCGTTTTATTTCATTTCTTACACGAAACTCTGCTGCCCTCTAGTGGAAAAATGGTAGTATTACATAGTTAGAGTTTATGTGTTATATTTCAGTATTGATCCTTTGAAACCTGAGTCAACACCTGTTTTTTGTGCTGCATTTACACGCCTATCACAAGCTGTTTAACCCTTTAAAACATAAACAAGATTGTTTAGTTTTTTTTTTTAATCAGGAGGAAAAGCAGTGAGCACTTTGGCAAGGATTGTCCCACAAATTGCAAGAAATTAGTTAAAAGTGACAAGGGGATATTAAAAAAAAAATGGTAAAACCATTCCAGAAAACTGTATTCATAGAGTAGCCCTTAGGGACTGCATTTTTGGTCGTCTTTTCTTTTGTTTTTTTTTGTTGATAATTTTGGCTGTGTTCATGCATATGGTATATATTTTGGCAAGGTTGTGTATTTTTGTTTAATCTGTCAATTCCCAGCTCAGCTCCTACAGTGAGTAAAAATACACTGCCTAAACAAAACTGTTACTTTCATACTGTTAAGTACAAAAAATGCACCACCATCAAAGCATAAACATATGCACGGCATTATTTCTGGGTGTCATTCTGGGCTTTTGACTTGGAATTTGAATTGTCATTTTTCATTGACATATCCCAGGTTGTAATAGGGGAAAAACAACAACTGTAGTTCATTTAAATAATTATTCTTTTTTATGTTTTTTTAAATTAAAAAACATAGTGGCATCATGAAAAAAATCTGGCATTTAAAGGGCTGAAATTCTGTAAATTAATGACAATTTGATGTTTATGATTCTGACTGATGTTGATTAAAAATGTACTCAATGAAATTAGATAATTAATACTATTAATGTAGTGGAGTATGAGTGGTATGAGCATGTGTGTTTGACACTGCACAAAAAATAATAATGTTTAAAAACCAGTGATATCATTGACATATCCCAGGCTGCAATAATAATAATGAAATGTACTTCACGTTCAGTATATTGAAACAGCTTTATTTTTAATCTAAAAACATAGTAGCGTCATGAAAAAAATGGCATTTCAAAGGTTTCAATTCTGAAAATTAATGATTATTTAATATTTGATTAAAGAAATCTACTCAATAAAAGTATAAAATAATATTAATGTGTAATATCTTTTATATTTTGATTTTGTAAGGCGCATTTTGTACGCAGAGCGATAAGAGTGTGTATGATATTAAATCGGGCCCTTTGTTTCAGTCCGGACGAAACGCTTCAAAAATGACTGCACTGCACGGCTCTGAACTACACCGCTCTCTGATTGGTCAAAGACCGCAGTGCTGAACGGCGATTGGTCCATTCGTGTCCCTCTCTAAAACCATTCCGACCTGAAACGTAGTCCCTCCGAAAGCGTGCACCCAAACAAATCCCTCAACGTCTTGCACATTTTCACAAAATTATTCGCGTTAAAGACGATTTACGTCGGTGTAAATGCACTTTTTTGAGCCAGAAATGAAGTCGGAATAACACGCTTCTCTCGCTAAGTGCCCCTCGTCCTCTGAAGGTAATTTCCTCCGCTGATTTGTTGTGATTATGTGCTAGCAGGTGGCTTGCTAACTTGTCACCACCGGGTGTGCAGTGGAGCTTTAACCTAAAGGCTGCAGCTGTTTTTAGCTAAAAACGACATTAATGTCGACCCAAAGTGACTTATTTCTCTTCTAAGTGTAACATTTAGTAAGTTACTTTCCTTCCTTTTATGCATGTTTCGGAAAATCGTTTGCTAACGCCAGCTAGCAAACGATGCTAGCGTTAAGTCGCGGTGCATATAAACAAAAGGGCGTTCATCCGTTTATGATAAAGTGCGACAGTTACACGGAAACTTTAAACTAAAGACTGACGATGTCATTAAGTTCATTTGTTGTGTGTCATTTTCCGAGTTGTGTCACTCATATGAAGTTATCATTTGCAGCAAACACTTTAACATTTTAGAGACTGTACTTTATTTATTATAGTATGTGGTAGAGATAACAATATTTCAGCGGTTTTTCCCCCGATAACGATTTCAAAACACAAATTAATATGTTGTTAATTTCAAGAAGCAAGCACATTTTATTTATATAGCTCTTACATAGATGCCAGTTACAGGGTGCTTGAAAAACAAAACAAAAAATAAAATATACATGATATATGAGAAAATATACAGTGAGAGCAGATACAATTGTGACAAGTGTTTTAAATATCAACATAAACAACAGTTTGCCCCTAAATATTCAATAAGATTGTATATTTCTATGTATGTATGAATTAATCTATCTGTGTATGTATGTGTGTATATATATATATATATATATTTGTGTAAACAACAACAGTAATTCAGAGTGAGGATCAGATTCTGTAGGTAAATATTACAACAAAATAAAAAGTACATGTCTAAACAATTTTACTTTTTTATTGATATGCTAAATTAATTACACTTGGCATCATAGGCTAAGCAAATTCATTAGTATAGCACGATTTAGACACACAGAGTACTTTATAGTGGCATAGAAATGCATTCAATGTAAAACTATTTTAATCTAGGTGCGTTTAATTTCATATTCGGATCAATTTAATGTTTTTAACTTAATTATTTTGTCATCTCCACAGTCATGTCTTTCCATCAGGATCGGGGGAGTCCCCGAGGAGGAATGCCCCCCGGGCAGCACGGCTCCCCTCAGAACTACCGACCCACCAACCTGAGGCCGCCACCTCCCCAGCCTCCTGTTCCCCCGTACCACTACGATCCTCAGACTCCTCCCACTTCCAGCTACCATGGAAACTACATGCCTCCACACTCTGACTTCATGCAGTACCCTCCGCCAGCACCGTCCCAGCCTCCCAGTTCTCTTAACCAGTGCCCAGTGCGCCCACCGTTCCCCAAGCCCCCCGTCCGGCAGGGCTTCCCTGAACCACCGCCTAATTTCCCACCTCCTCCCCTTCCCAGCTCCACAGGTGGTCCCACATCAGGGTCCCAGGTGTCTGCTCAGAATCCTTACCACCCTTACATGATGCCTCCTGTGCCCCCACCTCCATTACCACACCCACCCATGCCGCCCCCCATAGCTTCTCAGTCTATGAGCTACCACCCTCCGTACTCCATGAACTACCCCCACCCTCCTCACCCTCCTTTCCCTCCTCCTACCTTCAACCCAGGCTACACTCAGAGCCCCAGCTCTTTCAAACCGAATCACAACTTCAGGCACGGCGGGCAGTACAAGTACGAGAAGCCCATGGACAGCAGGAGGTCTCCAGAGAGAGGCTATCGCCACGATGACCACCGGCAGAAGGGCTATGGCTACAGCAGCCATAGTGATAGGCATAAAATGGAATTTCCTGGAGAGAGGAAGGACCGCGGGAGGAGTCCAGACAGGCGCGGCCGGCCAGAGGGAGGACGGTACAGGTCAGACTATGACAGAGGCCGGACTCCTCCCAGACACAGGAGCAGGGATCGAAGCAGGTAACTAAACAGCAGTTATGCTCTTAAATGGGTTTAACCCTTAGGGACTGTTTTTTGAGGATTCTGGCTGTGTTCGTGCATATGGCATACATTTTGGCAAAATTGTGTAATTTTGTCTTGAAATTTCCAGCTCTGCTCCTACAATAAGTCTAAAATACACGGTGAAAGCAAAATTGTTACATTTACTCTGCAAAAAAATCACCATTGAAACCCATCCAAACTACAATTTTTGATCCGATCAAAGCATAAAAACATGCGCTGTGTTATTTGTGGCTGTCATTCTGGGCTTTTGCCTTGGAAGTTGTCATTTTACTATTTTCCATCAGATGAGGTAATTTTTACCACATTTGACATATGGAGAAAATACATGCTATTTCCACCAGGTGCACTGTTACAATCACTGTTGCTGCAAATCCTTGACTTATCCCAGACTGTGATAATAGAAGAAATTTACTTTGCATGTAGTATATTGAAAATCATTCTTTTTTCTTTCATCTAAAAACATAGTGGTTTCATGACAAAAATCTGGCATTTAAAGGGTTAAAATTCTGAAAATTAGTGAATATTTGATATTTATGATTAGGACTGATGTTGATTAAAAAAATAACTCAGTAAAACTAGAAAATCATATTAATGTATAATATTGTTAATGCTTGATTTTGAAAAGTTTGTTTCTGTGCGCTGAGCGATCTGAGTGTATGTAATATTAAATCAGGCTTTAAGGGTTAATCTGTAAAATGATTTTTCTCACTGCCTCGTGTGTGTTTGTTCACAGGGAGAGGTATCGTCACAGAGAGAGTCGGAGGTCCCAGTCGCCCGACAGGCACAGAAAGAGGCCTCGGAGGTACACATGCAGTCCATTATTAGTCTTTAAAGAACTTCTGTTACGCCCACAAACTGTTCGAGATTACTTTCTGGCTTTGGTTCATGTTGCAGCCTTTTCAAATCTTCAGTGTCTTTGTTAGTTTAAAGAAAATAATCATACACTCATGAATTAAGTGCAAGGAAATCAAAAATAGACACTTTGAGGAGAAAAGCAAAGCCTTCACATTGTTTTGATTTGAGCAAGATCCAATTACGATCACAACATTTTCGTCATAAAACTTCTGTGGCAAATAAATGTGGCTTTACTTTTTTACTATAAACTTTTGTTTGTTTTTCTTTTTTTTACTAGCATGAATAAAGTGTGTAGGCTTTACATTTTTACTATATGTGCCTTTTTTTTGGCTTGTTTTCAATTTAATTTTTGTTGTTACTTACATGAATTATGTGGGTAGGCTTTACTTTTAACTACTTGTGACTTAGTTATTGTTTTTTAATTTTTAATTTTTAGTGTTCAGGCGTTACCTATTTTCTTTATGATTTGAGACTTTGTGTTTTGTTTGTTTAGTTTTGTGATTTTACTTAAATCATTACTTTATTTACATTCGTGTTTTTAAGTCCATTTAGTATGAAATTAACAATCTCTATCTCTGCATCACAGTTAAATGATATAGAAATCACTTTAAAATTGAAATTTGAAATTAACATTTTTAAAACATCATGCACCTGTTTGTGATTACAGCTTTATTTTTCTCCTCTAGGCACGATTAAAAAAAAAACCCCTTTACAATCTTTTTTACAGACTGACTTGTGCTGTCAGCGACTATTAATTTTACTGTGACGTGTAAAACCAGCAGAGCTCGCCTTTAATGACTGTATCTCACATTTCATTTAGCGATTTAAGCTGCCTCAGGTGTCATCACGCGACCTTAACTTGACCCCTCGGTGACAAAATAACTCGCGGTCCTAACCTCCATCTCGGCTCAATGCGATAATTGGTTTTCATCCTCTTTTTTTTGTTAATCTCTGCTTTGCAGTCGGTCCACAAGCAGAGACAGGAAACGCGGTCGCTGGGAAGAGGAGAGGGACAGAAGGTCGGAGAGCTCCTCGGGCCCGAGCAGAGAGCGCAGCTACTCCTCCTCCGTCAGGAGCAGAGACTCTGAGGAGGCCTTCGCCGACAGAGAGCGGGAGCGAGAGCGGGAACGGGAGCGGGACAGAGAGAAGGAGAAGGAGAAAGAGAAGGGGGACGATGAGAAGGAGGAAGAAGAGCTGCTGAAACCTGCGTGGATCCGCTGCACACACGCCGAGAACCATTACTCCAATGACCCCATGGACCAAGTGGTAAGTGTTTTTTCTTAATTTTATCTCTTCAGCTGCTGATTGTTGTGATATCTAATTGTTATTGCATCATTTTGCAAGAGTCCATAGCCATAAAAATCTCCTGGTCTGCAGTTTGTTTGATTAAACAGGAGAATGACTTCTTTTAATTCATTGCATTTAACAAAGTGCCCATTAATGCCAAGCACAGACTTGTTTGATTCTGTTTTATCCGTCTGACCGCGAAAGGAAACTTTCCTAATCTTCTGTCTGCCATTTTATCAATTTTGTCTTTGATGGTGCTGTTAAAGAGTTGGATAAGCTGCTCTCCAATGTGGTTTCTTTTTAAACCTTTCAGTTAATCGCCAGCACTCAAAGGAAGCCTCAGTCTCCGTTTGCGAATCATCACCTGCCCTCTCAGATTTTTTTCTGATGTCTTTGGATCTTTTGGATAACACTTTCTCCTTTTTCTCCCCTAAAACTCTGACTTTTCCCAAATGGCTGTCTTCAAGTTAAACGTTTTGTCCGACTCCTGACATGTTCAATGAAACCAAAGTGACGATAAAAGACAGTGGGGACACTACCTGTGGGGCTTATTATATCCACATTAATGATGATTATCTAGCAAAAACTTCATCGTGTTAATATTTTGTAATAAGAAGCAGCACCTGTAGTTTACCCGACTATATGGTCACATTATCAGTGTTGAGGTATTTGGTCAAAAATGTTGTGATGTTTGATTTTCTTCATGTCGCCCAGCCGTAACAGTCAGGTGTTTTATTTAAATGTGTTCAGGGAGACTCCACCGTGGTGGGGACCAGTAAACTGCGGGACCTGTATGAGCGCTTTGAGGAGGAGCTGGGGAGGAGACAGGAGAGAGCAAAGGCCGCTCGACCGAAATGGGACCCGCCCAAGACCAAACTGGACGAAGATCCAGGTGGGTAATCCTGCATAAATGAATTATAATTGAAATACCTTTTTGATATGTGAAAAGAAATGACATAGGTTTGAAAAAGTGGTATTTTTAATCCAGAAAGAAAACTTAGTTTTTCTCAGATGCCTCCAAACTGAGTGAAGAATCCAACAAAGGTGCACGTTCTTCATGAATTGAAGTAAATGGGGACCATGTTTCACAGCAAAGCTACATCAAAATGGTTGTCTAATCTTGTTTTTTTGTTTTTTTTGGTGCATTTTTTATTGTTAAGCACTTTTAGCTGAATTCCTTGTATAAAAGTGTCTATAAATAGAGTTTATCATTGAAACATCTGTTTACAAACTCACACAAATTTATGCAGGAGCATTCTTGGAGTAAGCATCTCGACTATCTTTTCGTTGGTGTTCTTCTCCCAGTTTTTCTTTTTAAAGCTTTATTTTATCCATTTTTTACTATAATTTATTTATTTTTTGTTATTACGGCTTTAATTACTTATTGGGGTTTGTTTGAGGTGTATGGGTGGGGTGTTAATATTAGGTGGTGTTTTGTTTCTCTGTTCTACCACATCATTAAAAGCGTTTGGAGGGAACATATTTGTACTTTGTATTTGATATTTGTGCAATACTGATTCCTAATAAAAAAAAATTCAACAAAACGTCTCATTTATCCAGTCCTATGCTCCATACTTCACAAAAAGAATCGTTTTCAGTGAAACCTTTCCATTTAAAACACCATGCAGGTGCACTAACTCCTCTGTGCCTGAGCCTGTTTATCCAGAACTGTTGTGTTCTGTGAAAAAGGCCCGTGTTTGGGAAGTACTGAGCGTACGACTGAAT
Source organism: Plectropomus leopardus (assembly GCF_008729295.1). Lineage (NCBI taxonomy): Eukaryota > Metazoa > Chordata > Actinopteri > Perciformes > Serranidae > Plectropomus > Plectropomus leopardus. The sequence continues at coordinate 1,744,068 of NC_056483.1, forward strand.
AAACGAGACTTGTATCAGACTGCACGATATGTGTGAAAGTTTGTCATTTAACGTTTTGATAAAGTTTTGCTGCTGTTAAATGAGGCTCCCATTTACTTCAGTTAACCCTTTAAAACCTGGAGCGACCTGCTGCTTTCAGACACCTTTTGCAAGTATTTAAAATCTTTAAACTGGTGTGATTTCTCTAAAAAAAATTGGAAAAAAGGCAATGAGCAACATGGTAAGAAATGTTCCACAAATTGCAAGCAATTAGTCGATCTAGAAAAATATATTTTTTTAAAAGCTAGAGGAAAATATCTAAAAAGAAAAAAATGTGGAAAAAATATATAGTTCTAATGATCAGAATTATGTATATAAATTATATAACAGAAGTATTATATTCATAAGCACCATTTCCAAGGCTTGTTTGCCTTTTTTTACTTTTTTTATTTCTAATTTTCAGGTAATTTTCTTATGCCTTTTACTATTTTTTTGTTAATTTTTGGGATTTTGTCTTTTATTGCTCATTGCCTTCTTCCTTTGTTTTTGGAAAAAATGAAGCCAATTTGCTCACGTTTCAAAGGGTTAATCAAGAATGTTAGCCATTTTTTGCATTCTTCCTTCTACATTGAGGTATGAAAGAAAAACTATTTTCATTAAAACAAGTCATTGATAAACAAATGAACATTTTATGGGCAAAGTATTCTTTTAAGTCAGTGCGAATCATAGCTATGAATACCATGTTAAGTAACCTGCATTACTTTGGCTCTGATTTTGCACCATGACAACGTCTTATAGCGTAAGAAGTCAGTGGTTTATTCCTCAAGTCAACTTTTATCTGCTTTTTCTTGTGTTCTTGTTACTTTTGTTTGCATGCAAGTTGTTCTGCTGAAGTGCAACAGCTAAATAACAATGAGTGTAAACAGTTAATACATCTGTTGGCAATCTTTGGTAATTGATATGCATGCAAACTTGCTGTCTTCTCAGCAGTGCATTAGACTGAGGCAGAGATTAAGTTCAGTGTTTATGATGTTATCTGCAGGGCTGTCAGCCTGATTGTCTCTTTCAGCACTGCAATAATATAAATCTCGCTCAGGGAGATCTAATTTGCTCAACATGTTGCTCCGGGCACCGACTTCACAATCAAGTGCTCGAGTTAAAGCGCTGATAAGAATTGAAGACTTTGCTTAGCTAAGAACCACAAACTGTTCAGCTGACTGGTAATTATAATCCTCATTTTGGGTTCTTTTTATTAAGGGAATGTGACAAAGTGTGAGAGAATAAAGAAAACATGAGTGCCAGATGTCAGTGTTGGCAACTGTGCTGCTCTTTTAATCCCATAGATACTTTTAATTCTGCTTCTGGCTTGATAAGTAGAAACTGTAATGAAGTGGAGTATTTTCTCAATGAATTAAACATGTTGAAATCACGCTAAAATATATTTGTTTTCTTAAAGAAACATTAACATTATACAAATGAGGTAACCGCTGTATCACCAGCATTGTGTCGGGTTGGCAGATTTAGAGTGCGCGCTGTTTGAAAGATTTTGAAGGATTGCTTTGCCGAGACTTTATGTTGCAAAATAATTTTTTTTTTGAGAGCGCAGCTGAGGCGGAGAGCTTAACAACTGAAAATCGCTCCGGCTCAGCGAATGATCTTTCACTTGTCAGCCCGGTGACGTTCTAATGATTAAAGACCTTTTTGCACTTTGGTTTCAGATGACAGCAGCAGTGACTCAGACTGTGAGTCAGATGGGGAAGAAAGCACCTGCTCCAGCAGCTCTGACTCAGAGGTTTTTGATGTCATCGCCGAGATCAAGAGGAAGAAAGCGCACCCCGACCGCCTGCACGAGGAGCTGTGGTACAACGACCCCGGGCAGGTTGGTCTCTCTCTTTTGTGAAAAAAAACCCCCAACAAATTCTGCATTCACCTCCTTTGTTTCATCGTCTACATAAATCTCCTGTAATTCCATAAAAGTCTCACAAATTATTAAAAAAAACAATTAATTTATGGCAGTAACAGGCAAACAGCAGCCTGTGGGCCAAATCTGGTCCTTGGGCAAAAACATTTGGCCCCCTGACAACATCCTCACTTTTAGAGCATGCTAGCTGACTTTTTTATCACGTCAGGATTAAAGAAATAAAGATTTAGTTGAGTTACATTATTAAAAACTTACTTGAAAACTTACCAAAGTTGTTTGTTTTTATTTCAGAGGATGAGGAAAATTTAATTTTAAGCACCAGTTTGCACGGACTGCATTAAAGCAGATTTTCTGTTTCTATTTAAAGTTTCTTTCGGTGGTTGGCGTCCAACTGGATTTCTTTACCGAATGATTTGAAGTGTTGTAAAAATATTTGATTATATGAAGCTGTTGAAAAAAATTTGAAGCTTGTTGAAGGTGACTTACGGTGGATGGCTCGATATATATATATATATTTGACACATTGCTCAATTGCTCAATTCAAATATATGAAGTCGCAGAGGGATGTACCTCTGCCCCCCTGTGTATGCCATGTCTCCATAATGTAGATACACATCATGAAGTTGTAGTTTGTCAAGTATTTTTCCACCTTTAATGCATGTGCCACAATATTTGTTTGAGAGAATGAAGTTCAGGCTCCTCCGACTGAGGTTTTGAAATCTTTTAGCAAATATTGAAAATCACTTGCTTCGGTAGACGAGGCATTTTGGCTTCTGATAGCTGATTATATCACTGGAAAAGTGTTAGAAGATTATTGAGTTCCCCTTTTAAAGAATGAATTTCTGATGTTGGGACCTGGCTGTCAATAAAGCCTTTTTTTCCCGAGTTTACCTCACATCGCCCAGACACTATCACATTGGACAATTTTAAACTCAAAAACTCCAGCGAAGAAAGAAAGGTCAGGAGTGTGCAGTTTTGAGATTTAAAATGTTCTGCAGCCTCTGTGTTATACGCCGCAAGTGAAGCAGTTGTGTCTGATTTACGTATTTTCTTTCTGTCCAGATGAATGATGGTCCCCTGTGTAAGTGCAGTGCCAAGGCCAGACGTACAGGGATCCGCCACAGCATCTACCCGGGGGAGGAGGTATGACACGCCGTGAATAAATCACCCTTTCATAACCTTGAAGCTGTGCCACAGAGGGGCAAGGACATTATTCTAGTCAGCTTAAATGTATTCTCTGTACACTGACCGGTTTCCATTGTATTAAAGGGACAATAAGTGAGATTTTATCATCCCAAAGAACAAAATGATGATATTACATGGACATTGCTGTAGGAACTTGACAGGGGAGCTGATCTATACCAGTGACTCATTGATTATTTTGCCAGGCGCTGAGATTTCTGGTTTTCATGATTCGCTCTCTGGCCTTTTGCTGTTGTGGAACAAGAACTCCCACATCGATGCATCTTCAGCCGAGCAGTTAAAGCGTTTAAGCAACAAAGAACAGCTATTTCACTCTCAGAGTATTTATCCTAGGTTTGATATTACTCCTTTATTAAACAGTTTACACTGAAAGAAGGCCTATTATGCCTAATTTCCAGGTTCATACTTGTATTCTGGGTTTCTACTTGAATATGTTTACATATTTTACTGCTCAAAAACACATCTTCCTCAAACTGTCTGTGTTTACCCATTGATTATTGACTAAAATTATTAACAAAAGCTTCTAAACAAATGGTTAGCTTTGTGCAACATGTAGCAATGTGTGATATGAAATGTAAACACTTTCAGTAGTGTGCCTGGAGAAGATGACCATATTAATATCCATCAGTATTTGATGCCAGTTTGTCTTAAAAGTAAAAAAACGTTGGCCACCTTTAACATGAGCATCCACTAAACCTGGATTACTGAATACGTGTGTTGACCCACGGTTAAGTGTTTTACATGGAGGTAAATTAATGTCAGCCTCCACACAAATGCTGGTTAACATTGGCTACATCACAGTTTTACTCACCAGCCACTCTTGCAGTCATTTAGGTGTTATTTGAAGGTCATTTGATATCTTAAGAGATCTGTTTGGGTGGCAAATGAAAAGGGCGCGCCCCGTTGTCCGTCGATTAGCTCACTAATTGCTTGTTGCGATCTTGACTGACCTGGAAATTGTTAGTCAGTTAATTGTTTTTCACGGGTTTATACAGTAAATTGGAAATGTGACTGTGTTCATTAGGTGGATGGCAATTAAGGTTTTAGTCATCAGGCGTTGGTGGAAATTATAGGTCAGGTCTCTTGTATCACAGTAATTTTCACGATTATGAGTTGGTTTCAGAAATTCTTCAGTTTTGCAAAACTGGTTTTTGTATGACTTTAATCTGTGTAGGAACAATAATACTTCAATTTATTACAAAAATAAATAAATATTGGAACTAAGAGCTTTCAAAAAATATATTTACTATTGTTATGATTATTATTATTATTATTATTGATATTATTATTTTACATTTTTTTTTATTAATTTACAGTTTGAAACAACCAGCAATAATGCGTAGTGACAAGCAAAACATATTGTACATAAGGGAAAGAAAAATAAATTAATTTGAAAATTAAAATACATGAAACGCTTGGATATTATAACATACTGTGTCTTGTGGAAAAAAAGGAAAGAAAGTATATGTGCATGTCATATGCATAGCAAAACGTAGTTTCTCATTTACATTGAAGGTGTAGTGAAGGAAGACCCTCGACCTTTGGTCAACTGAAAAATGTCTTTAGTTGGGGACAATCCAAAGAAAAGAAAAAGGGACAATTTGGGGGTCAAGTGGACAAAAAAAAAAAATTCCATACATTGTTTGCATCTGGTAAATTTGCCAATTTTTAAAAAAAATTTTAATACGAGTATAAGCTACGTCATTCACTAAGTTTTTGTGGTTTTTTTCAGCCTGTCAAAGAGTGCCGACCAATGAACAACAATGCAGGAAAACTGTTTCACTACAGGATCACTGTGTCTCCACCCACTAACTTCCTGGTATGTCTCTTTTCTCCATTGTATTTTTGTGCTTTCTTTTGCTGGTATTGTATTGCAGTGCTTGAGTACAGTGTCATGATTCTGTACCTGTTTAATGCATTTTTATACAGTGTCATGGCAGTAATCGTGTATATATTCACAGCACGATGCCTAAGCTGCTGTGTGTCTAAGTGGTGCTGCTGTTCTCTGTTTCAGACTGACAGGCCGACGGTGATCGAGTATGATGACCATGAGTACCTGTTTGAAGGCTTCTCACTTTTCTCCCACACACCTCTCACTAACGTAAGCCTTGTTAACTGTATAGGCGATATGCCATGAATTTTACACTGCAAATGTTTGACAGTGTATGTCACCGTATAGCCATTTCTCCCTGTTGTCCCTGTTTTTTAAATATTAATGGCGTCCTTTATTATTTATTTCCGTGGAATCTGCAGTTCTTTTTCCTATTGTATTTTGGGGGGCAGGTGTCACACTGAGTTTTCTTGGTGATTTTATTAGAAAGTGTGCTGTTGAACCTCACAAAGGTGAAACAAAGTTTACAGGGTTGCTTACAACTCTTCCTGCTCCTCATCTCCAGAGAGACTTATACAGATGCGTGCACTGTACACAATATGACTGACGACGGCGCTTCAGATACTTTTTTTTTGTATGTGCACCAAAATTTATTGCACCTAAAACATCTTCCAGCACCATTTGGTGTATTTGTCCTTTTTTTCTCTGCATTTTTGTCAGAGCTAGACTGCCAACTTTTTAGTGTAGTTTGGAGTGAGATAGTAAAATTATTTCAATATGACACTGCCATAGTTACTCTGAACATTTCCAAAAAACCTATAAAGGATTTTTTTTTCATAACAGTTCAAGTATGTGGAAATAATTAATGTTGTAGTGCAACATTGAACTTTTTAATTAACTAATTAATTGATTTTATCGGCGATCATTAAAATAAAATGATAATCCGTTGTTACAAGTGCGTTTTCAAATCTTGATGACCAGAATAAAAACACCAAACATGCAGCGCTCAGAGCAGAATAGATGCTCAGTGCCTCGTTATGCTGCTGTCGTTTGTAGCAGAGAGTAAGTTTGCTTAAATGCTGCCGCATCAGGTCCAGAAGAATCACATCCTAAGTGCAGTTTTTTTTTTAGAAATGTTGATTTGTTACCAAAGTTTCTGTTCTCATGACATCCTTTCTCTACACTATACTCACAGTCTGCACTGTCCACATATGATCCCGTCCTCCGACTCGTCTGTTGCGGCGGCACATATAATTTAGGTCAGCGCTTGAATGAAAAATCCCCTCATCCTTTTAACTTTACTCTCTTCAAAAATAACTTCAAATTGGCTTTTGGCTCGGGGTCAGCTTCTTTGTTGCCTGGACAAAGTGCTCCTCTCTCACTGCGCCAACCTTGTCGCAGATTCCTCTCCCTCACTTTCTCAAGGCCCGGTCAAACATTAAGAGAGGTCGTGATTGAAAAGGACCCTCTCTTCCTGCAGCCATTTGAGCCGCGGGCCTGACTTTTATGCTAAGGAGGCGGTTTTAAAAAGGGAGTGAGAAGTCGATCGGGGACCGCCAAACCCCATTTCTTGAAAATTTGTTCAAAGCGTGAATATTTGGGTGTCTTGATACACACGTGGGCTCGTGTCCATCAGTGTCTATATTTGTCCTGCATGTTTGAATAATAAAGTACTTGGTCAATATCCGTCGAGCTTGAAAAGAGCCCGAGGATTAGGCATGATTTGAACTGGATAATTTAAGCGGGCCTTGTTAAAAGCTGGGGTAAACGCTTCATGGCGGTGTGGGGATTAGGGACCTCGGAGCGTGGTGATATTAGCCCCCTGCTAGTTAGCTGCCGGGATGGGCAAGAATGAATGTGACTCCCAGGTTAATCTCTTAAAATGGACCCCCGCGCTCTAACAACAAAGACCGTGTAACTAGGGAGATTAAACAAAGAGGAGCAGGCTTATCTATTTAGCGAGATTTGAGTTACTTAATTTTCAAGAGTCAGGTGCACGCTGGTGTGTGTGCAGAGGCATGTGATTTATGGCGGTGAGTGTTTTTTAAATTGGCCAAAGGTTGTGCGTGTTTATACGCATTACAGCGTGGTTTCTGGAGCGTGCATTCTTTTTCTTAACGCGGTTTTTCGGGCGAGCTCCACAGCGGCAGAGATGAGGTTTTAATGAGTTTCCTTGAAAAGCTGCAACCTCTGCCTAACGCCATGGTAATGAGTCGGCCCGTCCTTTCTTCTTCTCGTCCTCTGTTCCTTTCATCATCACAGATTCCATTGTGCCGTGTGATCCGCTTCAACATAGATTACACCATTCACTTCATAGAGGAGATGACACCGGAGGTCAGTAAAACCCCACTTTATCTCGCCAGCTCTTTCTCACCCCTTTTGTTTTTATCTCAAACGGCTGAGTCTGAGCACAGCTGAGCCACACGTAACCCTCGCACCTCAGTGCCTGGGTGAGCGGAGGTGCTAATCCTTCCAGAAGAGGGAAAAGAGATTCTTTTTAACCTGCAGAGCTTGATTACATCGATAAGGTGGCTTAGGTGATAAAGTTAAAGAAGTGGATTTACTTATCAGTCATATCTACATTAATGTTCTCTTTACGGCAGTGTGCTTTTACTGTGTGCTCACTGTCTCGCTCCTGTTTCCAGAACTACTGCGTCCGAGGCCTGGAGCTGTTCGCCTCCTACTTGTTCCAGGACATTCTTGAGCTGTATGACTGGAACCTGACAGGTATTCATTCAATCAATCTTTATTTAGTCTCTGGATCATTGACAGCAAGCTCTCCTTTACAATGACGTCACACAAAAATAACAAGTAAACGTGCAACAACCAAAAGAGTAATGAAATTATCTGACTGCTTAAAAGCAACAGTACACTAGGGGCTGGAGGTATATCAAATACACTCTATGTATTGCAGCTTGTTCCACTTGCGATATATAAAATGACTATATTGAAAACATTGAGTATAAATTCTGAAGTCGTTTTTATAAGCCACTGGCATTTTGGTTCTCCTGCTCTCACAGACACACACACAAAACAGGACTTTTGCAGAGCTACTTATTGAAGGTAAACTTGCTAGTCCCACCGCCCTCTTACATGCTCGTGCAGGTGTCACAAGTTTGACATTTGCTTTGATTGTGAACTGTTTAAGTTGTCAAAATGGGAAAAAAATGGCTTTTCACGCTGCAGTGTTCCAGTTATCACTTATTTAATGCACCAATGTAGTAGTGATATTTAGAGCGACACAGTTCTGTGACCAATCATGTCATATGACCAATCACAAGATCAATATGTTTCAAAATACATGTCAATAAATAATTACATAGTCACATACAAAATACATAAGAACAATGACGATGACAGTGATAGTTTTATTTATATAATTAAATATATGTTATATATTTTAATTCAAACATTTTAATTTTCTTCAGAAATACTTTGAAATGTAGATTTTTTACATAGCAAAGTCTGTAAATGTTTGTTTCTTGAAGTTCTGCAACACAGGATTCTACACTTAGATGGGAGTTGTAGTCCATTTGTGCCAAACAAGAAAAAACACAAAAGAAAAACTCCTTTTTCACATTTAGTATTCCAATTTAATGCATCTGTTTGCGTCATAGTGAGCAGTTGAAATGTGTGCAGAAAGCATCCAAGGTCTCTGATTAGAGGCACAAATGGCCAGCATTGCAATCACGAATTTAAGTTTTGCATCGTACAACTGTATTCATTATCGTATAATATCTACACTAGTGATTATCTTATTTCTCTACTGCAGTCACAGATAAGACTTGTGATTAAGAAAGCTTAATGAAATTGTGCCATGGATTTTGATTGAGGCAACACATATATATATATATATATATATATATTTTGAATGAGGCAACATATATATATATATTTTTTTTTTTTAATTATTTTTTATTTTTTATTTTTTTTCCAGCCCCAGTTTAACACTCTTGATACAAACTTGTGTGAAAACAAACAACAAATAAAAACTCTTCTCTTTTTTCCAGGTCCTGAGTTTGAGGCTTCTGGATGCCAGCGGTTCCATTTCATGCCTCGTTTTGTCCGATTCTTACCTGGTGAGACTCTTAAAAACCTACAATAATTTGTCTCCCTCTGCTGGTCAGCGCTGACACAGTTCTTAAAATGTGCTGAAAAGAAAAGAAAAAAGGGTCTCCAGTAAAGTCTCCTCCAAACATTTCTGCATACTGCCAGTGTTGATGTTTGTTCTCTGCAAAATGAAGGCTTGACTTCACAGCGCCTGAGCTGCTGCGTGGCTGCGTGGTATTCATCTTTGATACACATGATGGTGCTGGTGCACTGTGATATTGCCGCAGTGTTTGTTATGACAGCCTTGCCACCTACCTTCTTTCCATCAAAAAACAATTTCTCTCCCAGCTTTCCCAATTTAGTCCGCTACAAACACTTATCTGCCTCTTTTACAAAAGCAAAAAAAAGAAAAGAAAAATTGATGTTTCTGATGTGATCTGTGAAGAGAAAGAGTACGAGGAGACAGGGAGAGCATGATGACGGTGTGTTTGCAAGTTGCAGTGAGAGCGTGCGCATCTGTTGTTGTCTTAATGCTTTTCCAGGCCTGAGAGGGCAGTCTGTCTGTCCATGTGAAAACTCGTAAATGGAGGTCAATCAATTTTGCATGAGGATCTATTAAACCAGCTCTATCTGACTCGGTAGATTGCACGCCTGGCTGTATTCCTCTGCACATGCATTTGTGTGCTCATTCCCTCGTAATGCACTTTTGAATGTTATTCTATACGTGTGTCATGGTGAGCCTTCGCTTTATTGTGCAGCATCTGACCTTGTATCGGCTCCTCTGTTTATCCGTGCGTTTCCTGAACAATGCGATTGTGATGTATTGGGACATTTTCACACTGTGTAATATTGCCTCAAAACACCCAGAGTTGGCAGAGGCTAACCTGCGATAGGTTATTTTCATGATTCTCGCAAATGCCATTACTAGGAGGAGGCAGTGCTCCAGACATGTTTTTTTCATAGATTACTTTGCCTCATGTTCTATGATCAGGACAGAGTGACAGGTCTAAAAAAAATCAACAATAATAATTATATTTGAAAATAATAAAAAAACTTATATTAAAAAAATAATGATTATTTAAAAAATAATAGTAGCTGTCACATATATGTAAGTATGTAACTGGTTACATGCTTTTATTTCATGTATATAATTTACTAACAACTACAAATTTCAGTCAGAGGATTATATTTGGTCGACATACGACATGACACCGGGTACCATAAGCACACACATGCACACATACAGGCACACACCAACACATGTGAGTGTGCTTCCATGAGCATACATGAATACTTCAGTACATTAATCTTAATTGTCATATCTGACGAGAGTCACTGGAAATAATTCGTGTTGTATATCTCACAAATTTTCCCTGTATTTCTTCAAAGATATGGACTTGGTTTCTAATTCTCATTGTTATTTTTTTAATTGCATATACTTACATGTCAAAGATAATTTGTGTAGCTTTAGTGGTTGAAACTCAGAAATGTAAGTTACATTATCCTTTAAACATAAACAATAGTACTCTTGACAGGTAACTCTGTTAGTTTTTATTCTTATACTGTCAATCTGTCAACAATCGTAAGCATTTAAGGGATGATGTCTGCATGGATTTAAAAACAGACTACTGCACCAGCAAAATCATTACTAAAAGTGTCCTGAAAAAGTCCTGCAAAATGACTTCTGGAAAAGAGCGGAAGCCCCAATTTATTTCTGGCCTCTATTTCTGTTTACAAATTGTCTCAGATGGTGGGAAGGAGGTGCTGTCCATGCATCAGGTGCTGCTCTACCTGCTGCGCAGCAGCAAGCCCCTGGTCCCCGAGGAGGAGATTGCAGACATGCTGCAGTGGGAGGAGCTGGAGTGGCAGAAATACGCGGAGGAGTGCAAGGGCATGATCGTCACCAACCCGGGCATGGTGAGGCCCCAGTTTCTCTGATACGACAGGGGGTGGCCTTGTCTGCTCTTTCAAGGGCATCCACCGCCACCCCCCCCCAACCCCGACACTGCAGGAATAAGGCTGTTCCTGTTAGCCTGTGACACGAGCAACCTCACCTATTATCCCCAAGGGCGTTTGCTGTCATCAACATTATTCGGGCCGAAGCTTTTATGTCACAATGAAGTTGGTTAACCTTCTTGTCTGGCCCATATTTTAAAGGATGTACAGTAATTGTGTCTGGGTAAAGGTGAAGATGTCATTGCTAGCTAAAAGGTTGCATATGAGCAGTGAATATGATTGTGTAACCTTTGGCGTGGGTGAGTTATCGAGTCAACCGCTCTTTCTGGCAGGACTGAATTGTTGCTGTCAGGGTTTCCAGATAGGTGGGTGTATAATAGTCTCTCATCCCTAGACTCAAGTTAAAGATTGGTCTGCCAGTCAAACAAAGGCTATTAAAAAGGTCATACATAGAGACTTACCTTGTTTAGTGAAAATAGAGCTCTCTGGAGCAACGGTCAATAATGGTCATCTTCTTTGTCACTCCTGGGTTTTATTTCTTGTAGTGGTTTGTTTGTTATAGTTAAAAGGGTATTTAGGGTGTTAACAGGTATCAGACACTTAAAATTAATGTTTATTCAAGTCTTAAGTCTTTTTCAAGATATTTTTTCACCAAATTTAAAAGTGATTTTTGGACAAAGTTACTTAATTAAGCAGTGCTAGTACTGAAAAGATGAGTGGTATAGGTTGAGTGAGATAATCTAAATATTGCCAATGGATAAGTGCAAATAAAGAAAAAACACCATATTAGGTTCACACTAAAGAGATTGACTCATTTTGACAAAAAAAGTAAAATATTGATAAAGCAAAGTAGATAAAATGTATTGTAATTGACGTTTCGATTATATTATTATATTATATAATATTATTGCAGCTGTTCCTCACACATGTTCGCTCAGAGCAGTCAAATTGTTTATAAGTGAAGCAGAGATTTTCTACTGGAGCCAATTTCTGCAAGTGATGAAAAACAAAAGAAAATCCTGCAAGTGATTATTATTATGATGAGAAAGTTCATTGAAATAATGAATAAGTATTTCAAAATACTGACAGACTTTTTCATTAATTCATTAATTAGTATCTCAAAATGACAAACTTTCTCAAATTCTTTAATTAGTATCTCAAAATGACAAACGTTCTCAGATTCATTAATAAGTATCTCAAAATGACAAACCCTCTTAAAATAATGACAAGTTTATTTCAAAATTAAGACTTTGTATTAAATAAAGAAAAACGTTCTCAAAACAATGACTATCTCAAAATTAAGACACAACTTCACAAAATACTTACTAACCTATACCATATCAAAACAGTGACTTAATACCTAGAATTTATTGAAAACAAACATTGTGATTCAGTCTGTGGTAATCACAAGCCTGTAATTTGCTGGAGAGTTCCTAAAAACACACTATAGTTGGTGCTCTATAATCAATAAAATGTTTTGTCAGAGCTGCGTGAACCAACTCAGTCCACACTCTCATTTAGTCGAAATCTCACCCGCTGTGACATGTCAAGGTCACACAAACTACTCCAAATGAAGGGGCCCGGTGCCAATCAAGCACACCACGCTCAAGTGATTATTTCACACAGTGGCACGGTCGACAAATGAGGGCACAGATGTCATCAACCTTCAAACAGCTACGGGGCATTAAAGTAAAGAAGCAGTGGGCGCTAAATGGCCTCGTATATATAAATTAGCATGTACAATCTATTTGCGTCTGGATTGTAAACAGGGCAATCATGGAGCCAATCAAACCTGATTATGTCGCTTTAGAGGCTAAATCAAAGATGTCTGGCGACCTCTTGCTCCCAAATCAAAGTTTGTATGCAGGCCGTGACGAGCGGGAGCGGCTAATGTCAAGGTGAGCCCGAGCCTCGAGCCATCTGCCGCGTCGCTTATCACGCCTTATGCTACAGCCCCCTCTTCCTCTGATCTCGAAAAAAAAACGGCTGACAGGCTAACTGTGATTTGGGAGCCGGCTGAGGACGTGTTGCTTGTCAATCTCCTCGCGGACAAGAGCGTCAGAAGTTAGCTCGCCAACCCTGACATCACTTTATCATTGTTGTGCGCCACGCTACAAGCCGAATCCGGGGCCTCATCTCATTACCGTGACGGACGACCCTCGCGGCGTGGATTATTTGTTATTTCACATATCGATAGCAGATGATTGAATGATGGCTGCCCTGTAGCTGTGTTCATACTGTAATGTGACTGACTGCACTGACTTCTTGTGCCCTAGAAACCCAGCTCGGTGCGTATCGACCAACTGGACAGGGAGCAGTTCAACCCAGACGTCATCACCTTCCCCATCATCGTTCATTTCGGGATCCGGCCTGCTCAGCTCAGCTACGCGGGAGACCCTCAGTAAGATCACATACATGTACACACACACACAGATCTCTCCCCCCACCCACCGCGTGGCGTCTCCCTTGTTCCCTCATTCACCAGCGCTCTCCCAGGACGCCGCGAGGGCAGAATCTCTCATGTCGCAGAAGGACGAGAGTATGTCGAAGAAGGGGGGGTATAGATGGAAATATGGGGATGAGAAGGATGAGAAAACGAGTGGCGTGACATTTTCACATGCATCGTCACGGGTCCCCAGGTTTCCGCTGGGTGCCTCCGCCGTGGGAGCCGCCGCGGTTTATGTCTCGTGAATAGTAATGCCACACACGCCACGGGGCTGCAGCAGGGAATACTCCACTGTGCTGCTGCATAATTAACAAAAGCAGCGTATTAGATCATCAGAGTTCTCCGAGGCGTTCAGAGAGAGATGCGACAAACACAGAGCGCCAATCAGAAGTCAGCGCACAACTCTCTCAGTCTAAATTTAAACCTGTGGCTCTCTTACTCAACTCCCAATATCTGGTCTCAATCACAGCAGTCAGAAGGGAGGTGCAAGAGGAAAATGGTGGTGATGAAGACGCAAACAAGAGGATGATCATTAGGAAATCCATTTAGGCAGAACTAGTTTGCTTCTCCCCCCTGACTAATGTCCCCTCCCCCCCACCGCTACATTGTAGCCGCCTGTCCGCGGAGCTCTTTCATCCCCGTGCACCCTGCTGCCATGTCAAACTTCTCAAAGCGGCAGACAACGACAAATTTATGGATGGACTGGGACATCATTAGCCGATGCAGAAACGAGTAGTAAGAGACCGGCGGAAAGGATTTCCTACCACTGCTAATGATGCGTGTAGCGAGGGCAGGAGTCGGTGTTGATTGCAGCGGCGGCAATGCCACAGAGAGGGAGCCTTGGACACAGCAGCAGCATATATTAACTCAGGAGACTGAAGACGCTGTGTTGTCTCGTTTCGCCTCGCACTTGTCCGCCGGACGCATTTGCGCTGCCACTCGAGCTCCTCCAGCTCCATCACGACAGCTGAGGCAAGAATGATGACATGTCAGAGAGGTCAGGCGATGTAAAGAGAAGAGAGCAGGATGGAAGGAGCGGGGCAGACGAGAGACAAGAGGGACGGAACATGAAAGGAACATGATGGACGGACTGTGGGAGGGGAAAACAGAAAAAGTACATGAATTGCATGCAGAAACAAAAAGCAAAAATAGAGTATAAGAGACAGAGAAACTGCAAGAAAGTAGGTTGAGACTTGGAGACATGGAGGGCTGGAAACCTTTTTTTCAAGTTCCTTATTGATATCATGCAACCCTGAGAATTTGCTCATATTGATACCGATCACTCCCTCAGTAAACAGCTAAGCTGTCAATAATACATTTGTATGGATGCACTTTGCTTTTTAACACAGGCATCTACAAAACATCATGCTCAAAGTGTGACGAAAATATTCTGCTCCCCTAAAAGAGGCATTGCACACCCCACAACAGAGCTGAGCTATGCAATACTTCTGCTTCTTTTTATTTCAACGTTTTCACACACAACCTTCAGCAGCATTCAAACATTCAAAACATCCAAAATGATTTGGAAAGTACAGCTTTGTGCAAATCTGAGTATTTAGATTTACAAAGGAATTACACTTCCAGTGTAATGCCAGCTTTTTACTGAACTTTTTATGTGAATGTACAAAAACAGAACACACAACCAAATGAACATAAAGACATTTCAATCATGTAAAAAGGAAAAATAAAAAGATAAATGATTGAAGAAAGTATATCAAAAGATAAATAATTAAATAAAATAGAATGAACACATAAATAGGTGGTTAAAAAAAGAGAAAAAGGGGGTGCAGAAAAATTTTCAGTGATGGATTGTGTGATGTAGGGTTGTTATAAAACTCAGTTTGGGCTCTCTTAACCCTTTAAAACCTGGATTGAGTACAGATTTCTTGTGTTGCGGTCCGACGCCTTTCTTAAATATTTAAACCTTTGAATCGTGAGGAAATTGGTTTGATATCTTTCATACACATAGGAAAAAACACAGCCGGGAATGTGGTGTGAAATGTCCCGCAAATTGCAAAAAATTTAATAAAATATGACAAGAAAATGACATGAAATTTGCAACAAAAAAAAAGAGGGAGAGAATTACTTGAAAATTAATAAATAACTAAGAAAAATTACCAAGAAAACAATAGTTGGTTGGTTAACAATAGTAAGTTTAGTTATTTACAGGACTTATTATTTTTATTTTATTTGAGCACTTTTTTCAGTTCACTTCCTGTTTTTGAAATAAATTTCTTGTCACTTTTTTACTAGTTTCTTGCTTACTTTTGGGCCTTTTCCTTTTTCTTTTTAGTTGCTTATTGCATGCTCTTCATGTTCTTGAAGGAAATCAGGCCACTTTTGCACAGGTTTTTAAGGGTAAAGATGGAAAAGGAGGAGAAACTGGTTGAAGTCGTGGAGTGAAGAAGGATATGTTTAATTCTGAGTGTATCTGATTCACCAACCAGCGATATTTTAGTGGAAAATTATACTTCTTTTAAACACAGTCCAATACTCATTCCTTGAGTGTACTCCCACTAAAATAGCCCGGCTAACCCACAGAGGCTGATAGCAAGTTGATGTTATATTGATGCCAAATTGACAAGAATACTGTCAACATAGGTCACCTTTTATCTTGTGTATCTGGAGTTGTGTTTTTTTGCAGACACATGAGGAATTGTTAAAATGCCACATTTCTTAAAAGGAGTTTGGCCTAATACTCAAGAGCAATCTAGTTGTTGTCTTGCAAATGTGACCCTGCAACATCTTTGCAAAATCTAGAGTTTGACTAAAAACTCATATTGTCTTCCGATGTGAGAGGAAGTCAGATTTTAGTCTTTTAAAAGTCTTTTCAATATAATGCAACACTCAATCTTGCCTTTACTTCAATGTCAGCAAATAACAAGTTGCAATGTAAAATATAACATAAATAACTGCAGTATAAAAGTTCAGTTCGTGTGAAGTTTAGACAATTATTTATGCGATACTTTAAGCTTATGAATTGAATAAAATCATATTTTTCTTGTTTTACAATATACCATCCAATGATTTTGTTCTGTATGTTCTGAGTTTCTGCAGCACGTCCCCACAAAGAGTCAGAAAGCTCTTTTCAGACAGACACATCGATGTGCTGTCAGTCTAACACGTTGTCTCTTGAATACGCCACACAGCGTCTTTTCTGTAAGAGTAATGGCAATCTTTCAGGACTGCACCAAATAGCATTTCATTAACACAAACTGTAACACGTGTTTGAATTGAACGCTCTCACGTTCACGCCTCAGTGACACATATGGTTGCAGACTGACAGGGTCGCTCTTGTCTCTCACGAGCCTGAAGTTGAGCACATAATTTACATAGTTAGCCCTGATTGGGCGGATATTTATATATATATTTTTTCTCTTTCTGACACTGCCACTCTGCTGACACACAGTGAAATAGTTCATCTCCTGAGTGCTGTGTTTCCATGAGTCTTTTTTTCTTTTTTAAGCCCTGGTAGCTTACGTTTTTAACATACTTGACAGGAGTAGAAAACGTGTGTCTCATTTTCACGAGGGAAGCAAAATTAGCATGATTGGCTGTTGTTGGGTTGTTTCTCGCTGCGTCAGAGCATATTCTGATAAAACTGGACCTTTCTGAACTTCCTGCTCCGTGCTGCTGGGCACTTTGGAGTGCATTCAATCTCTGTGAATTGTATCCTGTCATGTTTTCAGTGTTTAAAAGGCTACAGTTGCACAAAAGTAAAATAACAAGAGAGACAGAGAGAGATCTTAAAGGGACTGTTCACCCCAAAACCAAAAATATGTATTTTTCCTCTTATCTCTAGTGCTATTTATCAATCTAGATAGTTTTGGTGTGAGTTGTAGAGTGTTAAATATCGACCGTATAAATGTCTGCTTTCTCTCATAATATATAGTTTCATATATAATGAAACTAGATGGTACTCTGCTTATGGTGCTCAAAGTGCCAAAAAATACATTTGGAAAACATAACAGCAATGTCTCTTTTCAGAAATCATGACCCGCCTACTCAAAATAATCCACGAATCTTGTAGTGAGCAGTTTCATATAGGAACTATTTTCTTTCTTTTGAACTACATCCTCAAACCGCATCACGTTGGTCTTCCAGGATCCGGCTAGCTAATGTTGCAGCTCAGCCTAGAAGGACCAACACCACACTAAATCAATCTACAGTGATAACTAGTACTATAGGTAAAACAAAAAAATATGTCTTTTTTTGATCTGAAGTGAACTGTCCCTTTAAATCTGTCCTCAGTATACTTTAAAGAACACTGTAATGAATTGTCCCTTGTCATTTATTGTAATTGTCTCACGCACAGTTGGATTTTTACAGTATGAGCCAATTTGAAGATCAATCATAAGTCTATAAAGATGTTTTTTTCTCTTTACTGTGTAGAAAAACACAATATTATACCTTTAGTTTCCCTAATTTCTCAGTTTTCGAACTGTTACTTGTTAAAAAAAGAAGTTTTTGTCATGTATGTAAGCAGCAGAAGTGAAATGAAACTCACAACATCGCTTCTCAGTTTTAATGATGCTGTAAGAAACAAAGTGTAGGATTTAGTGGCATCTAGTGGTGACGTTTCAAATTGCAGAAAACTGAGTACAACTACCCAAAAAAAATCAAAGACTAAAGAATTTTCCTCACAATTTAGTGGTATTTACTTTTTAATTTGTCTGAGATAAAAAGCAGTCTGGCTCTATAATTAATGACTTCTGTGAAACTTCACACTTTGTAAAGTAATCCAGAAGGCTGGATTGGACCCTTTGGTTTGGTTAGACTTTTAACCATTTAAAACTTGAGCAAATTGGCATGATTTCTTTTAGAAACACGGGAAGAAGGCCATGAGCAAAAATTAATTTATTTTTTAGGAAAATGTGCAAAAAAATAACCTGAAATTTTGAATAAAAAAATGTTAATAAAATTAAGAAAGTCTTAAACAAAAACAAAAGAGGGAATGACTTCAAAAAAATGCTTAAAAACAATGATAATTCTTATTCAATAACATTATTTTCAATATATATAAATATTTTTTAAAACGTCTCGACATTTTAAAAATTTTTTTCTAAATCTATTAATTTCTTGTAATTTCCTTATGCTTTTGAAAGTAATCTTAACAATTTACTGAAGTTTCAAAGGGTTAAATTCTAGTGAAAGGTGTCTGAATGCAGCACAAGAAAAGTGATCCAGGTTTCAAAGGGTTAAGAATCAGCTGATTAGCGTGCTCACAATTGTCATATATGCAAACAAAAAGACAAACAGTCATTTAACTGCAAAACAAGTTTATAATTTGCGATCAGTATTTTCTAACTCGCCGCCGTTCTTTCGCCGCCTCACCCACCTGGTGCCAAATATCGCCAAGTACAGCACTTCAATCTGGTAATGGTCCTGTCATGTTTGAGTAGAGCCATTACCGAATGCCAAAAAGCCAGTGCTTCAGCAGATAGATGAAGCCAGCAGTGCTACAGATACCGTGCCTGAAAAGAGGAAGGGGGGGGGGGGACCAAAAGAGGCAGCATATGCTAATGAAAGCATGTGCAGGGAGTGGCGAGAGCGGCGGCACTGCTGCCCCGAGAGCACACAGCGGATCCGTGGAAAGGTCATTGGAGCGGATTGGGGACGAGGGGGCCTCCCAGGCTGGATAGACTTTCTCTCTCTCTCCGTCTCGCTCTCTCGTACTTCCCCTCACCGTCTCTCGTCCGCCCGGGCTGCCTCAGTGCGGAGGTGGTGGTGAGCTGATAATCGGGGCGGTAAAGCCGTCTCATTCCCTCGTCTCAGTCTCTAATGAAGTCCCCACTATTAAAGCTCTATAATTCTTCTATTCCACCCTCATTTCTACTTCCTTCCTTGCTCCCTTCTTCCTTCTCCTTTCTGCCTTTCTCTCTGTCAATGCACCATCCTTTCCCCCGCACCACCTCACCCCTCCATCCCACCAATCATAATTGAATAACTCTGGGTAAATGAGGAGAAAGTCTCCTGAATGGGAGCAGAACGGTCACACTCGGCCCTCAGTGCATCAATCAGGAGGTCTGATTGAAAAGAGAGAGAGAGAGTGGGGGGAAGGAGGGGGGGAAAGGGTAGGTGGTTAGTATGGTGGCTTCATGTCACCTTGCCGATAACTCCCTGCCTCTTTTCAGATGCAAATGAGAGCAAAGACAATGGAGGTTTTATAGAAAATGAGAATGAGGAGGTTGTGAGATGGATCTCGAGCCGTGCGTCAGACGTTACAGCGTTTCACAAGAAAAGGAGGTGAAATCGTTAGTGTGTGTGCCCTCACAGTTCAAACAGTGGACATCAGAAACACAGAGAATCTTCTGTGTCCACGAGCAGCTAATGCAATAACGGCCGCAGGCAACTGTTAAATTATGTTTAATACCGGGCCAAGCTGCGGATGAAATATTGATGTGTTGTTGCAAAGCAGCAGAGTGAAGGGGGGAGATCGACTGCTGTCAGCACTGACACCTCCTCATTTGCTGTCTGCAGGTACCAGAAGCTGTGGAAGAGCTATGTGAAACTACGCCACCTGCTGGCCAACAGCCCCAAGGTCAAGCAGATTGACAAGCAGAAGCTGACACAGAGAGAGGTGGGTTGAAAGAACACAAATTCTCTTTTTTTTTGTCACATTCCTATTTTGTCATGTGGCCCTGCACTTGTTATGTGCATGCGGGGAGCAGTGTGCTTTCAATTTAAATATTTCTGGAGCTCATTTCCTGCAGATATGAAAGGTTATGCTGAAACACTGGCCCCATTTGCACACTCTGCAGAAATAAGAGTAAAAACTATTACTATTATTCCTGCTGTGCGCACTGATTCTAACGCCGCTTATCTGGAACTCGCTGCTGGTAGTCAGAGCTAATGCCCGAAAGTAACAAGGATGCTGTTTCACTAAACAAAAAGTGAGACAGGCAGAACATACAAAGGCAACATTATTTTCTGGTATTGCTGATTTTTGCAAAGAGCACAGCCTCACTTTCACGCTATGAATGATTTTCCACAACAGAGGAATATTTAAATATTGCATGAATACCATGTGCATAAGACCAGATACAGGTTATTGTATAGTATTTGTTTAATTCATGCTCCTGTCTCCTGTTAATTATTAACCAAACCTTTATTGAGAGAGTATAAACGAGTTTTATCCGGGATTCTGTTTAGATGTAGGCATTTTGAGCATGATGTTTGACAGATTGCATCATCTGTAACTCGAGCTGGATCAGTGTAAACATTTTCGAACCTGTTTGATATGAAGCCAAACACCGGACTATAACGGTACGCCAAATTTTGCACCCGACTTATAACAAAATATCAGGTGGCCTTCTGATAACAGCCTGTTGGGCTTCTAATTGGCCAAATTCTTCTCTTTTTTTGCATAGTTTTGTCTGTTTGGTATGTTCTTATTTTTGCATTTCTATTAGATTTATTTCTTTATAACACTGTGGACAGGACTTTTTTTGTTAGAACAGAGGGAAAAACCCAATTTTCAAAAAGACCCGTGTGTGTGTGTGTGTGGGCTAAGCCTCAAACTGCTGTAACTGCTCTCCTGAGTTGAGTGTGAAGGTCGAACCACCACCAGAGACCGAGAACAAAAAAAAAAAAAGGTCCAGGTTTGGTGAAGTAATGACCATGTAGCCACAGGGAATCACCAGTGCTGTGTGTGGCCTGAGGTAGCTGAGCACACACTTTGTCTCGCCGTATCTGTCCTGAAGGGACTGCTGTAACTTCTCTACAGTAGATACAGCTTCTCCACTGTCTGAGGCTGCGAGTGTGTGTATTCTTCTGCTCTGTTTGATACACTCTGAATCAATAATGAGTAAGAACTCAGCTCAATTAGCTTGTTTCCCAGGTAGCTCGGCAAAAGCTCTCTGGCTAACAGGCCCTGACAATCCTACTGTCAACCTGCACTGGAGCAATTAGTGAACCCAAACACATGCACACTCACACACTGGGTCCATCAGGCTCCAGCACGAGCATTAGCCATGTCAGTGTGTCTTCAGCGCAGTGGCAGCAGTGTGGCAACGCTGCCTATTTAATGCCCAAGGGAACTCAGGCTTCCTGTGTAAACGCTCTTTCAGTCGAACACTTAACGTCTGTTTTTCTGACATTTTCTACCATTAAGAATCACACTGGCAGAGGTGTTCACAGCAGTGTTGCTCCAGCTGGCTCTTTGATTCCTGCAAGCTCAGGCTGGAGTCCACAGAGCTGCAGAACAGAGGTGTGGCTGAAACTGGCCTTCACACCAGGGTGCACGTCTTTGCACCCATTTCCAGATCTCATGCTGAGAGCATGCAGGGGTGCGTGTGTGTGTGTGTGTGTGTGTGTGTGTGTGTGTGTGTGTGTGTGTGAGTGAGAGAGAGAGAGAGAGAGAGAGAGAGAGAGAACTGGTGTGGCGTTGAGTGACATGCAGACTTTCTGAGTGTGTTACCCAGATGGATTTCAGGGATCCGAACCAACTTTGACCATAAGTTGCACTGGTCTTTCACGACAGGAGAACCACTTAACCCCTTGAAACCTGGGTAAAATGGCTTGATTTCTTTTAAAAGAAATGGAATGAGGCAATGGGCAACTTAGGAAGAAATGACCCAGAAACTTAGCAAGAAATTAGTAAAAGAAATACCAGAAAATGACCTAAAAAAATAGCAAAGAAAACCAAAAACAAAACATCAATAGGTATATTACTTGAAAAAAACTGCTTATAATTAGAATAATTCTTTAAAATGATGAAAATGTATAACAGATAATTATTGACGTTTTTCCTTTAGAAAACAAAAACAAAAAAAACGTATAAATCTACTAATTCTTTGAAACGTGCAGGATATTTCCTATCAAATCATGTTTTTCCTCAGTTTTGAAAGAAATCAAACCACTTTGCTCAGAGTTCAAGGGATTAAAAACTTGTGAAAGGCATCTAAATGCCGCACAAGAGAAGTTGCGTATCAAGGTTTCAGAAGGTTAAACCGACATTCGATGCAACACATTCATTTATTTCAGTCTGAACTGTTACTGATAAATGCGTTGGTGATAAAAAGACAATCTACAGAAATAACAATGTGCTGCCTGTCTAAGTGCCACTAATATAGGTGCAATACAACTTTAGCTGGTTTGACCTCAGAGATTTGAGTGATAGCTGGCTTGACTGCGGTCTTTTTCTCAATCATACACACTGTGCATGAATACGGCATATTATTTAAACTTTAAATGCCAAGTTTCGTTCTTCATGACCGAGTAAATGTTCATTATTTAAAAACAACAAATAAACAACAAATGAATGAAATCAATAACTCCTCGTTGATTAGGCAGGTGGGCCGCTCCCCCCAACATTATGGTAGGGGAAACACTTTTCACAGACTGTCTGTGTGTTTTGTCCAGATGGATCTTTTGTGAGTCTCTCAGCCAAACACATGACTTGGCCTCAAACATGCAGACTGTTATTGTCTTCAGAAAACACTCCAACTCCTTTCACTCTTTCTCTGATGTTTTTTGGATGACTTTGCATTCAAAATATAACAATTAAACTTAAATGTTCATTGTTTTAATTCCATTTTCTGCATAATATAACCAACAAAGACAGGAAAAAAACACAGGTTATAAAACATTTATGTCACTGCAGTGAAAATGAATGTGACTTTATTATCTCCTGTCTCTAATTTGAATAAGTATTCAGCCCCGAGTCAGTACTTTGGCAGTGAATTTAGCTCCGAGTCTTCTCTATCAGCTCGGCATATGTGGATTTGGGGATTTGCTCTGATTCTTCCTCGCAGATTTGGCCGAGCTCAGACGAGCTGTATGAGGAGCATCTTTGAAAAGCTATCTCCAACTCATTCCACAGATTTTCCGTTGGTTTCCAGTCTGGGCTTCAGCTGGGCCACACGAGAACTTAACACTGTTTTTCTCAGTCTGCTCCAGCGCTGACTGGGACGTGTTTATGAGGATCATTGTCCCGCTGCAACATAAACTGGCCCAATCTGAAGATTTTGGCGCTCAAACATGGTCCTTGACAAAAATCTTCATTTATTTCCATCCCTAGTGGAAGTTTTAGGAAGCAATCAATAAAAAAACATCCTTTAGGCAAAAATACAGAGAATCAAATGAAGCAGGGATGCACTGATTGTAAAAATCTGGGCTGATACCGATGTTTAAAATAACATACTGGCTGATAACAATATTTTTTTAAATTATTTTTTATTTCCCCTTTTGTGCCAAGGAAATCTAATTATAAAAATAACTCATTCAGTCCTTTATTATATAAATTTCAACCTTGATTACAACCTTTTTTCACATAAATAATGTCTTTAAACTTAGATTTAAAAGCCTTTTTACTGTATTTAACATATCATAATTCCCTTTTTTAGTATCCATATTCAATTGCTGTAAATTTATTATTTGAACACTTGCTAATACCATCATAATCAGGGTTGATTTTTTTTTTTTTACACCAGCTGATGTGGCTAGTGGATTTCAAAATCTAACAGCTACTCATTAGTTTCCCATCTTTTTTTTGACTGGTGAATGAAGCAGATCTACCAGCAGCTTAAACATAAATATAAATAAAATTTACCAGCATTTGGCTGATGACTGGTGCTTATTTCCAGTACTGAAGAGAGGTTTATTCTTAGCAACTGTTTGGTACATTTTATGCACTTTGCACTCTTCATCTTCACTGTTCATGCATAGGGCATTTTGGCATGATTATGTATTTTTGTTTAATCTGAAAGTATGTGAAATACCATCCGTGCAAGCGTAAAAAATTGAAATGTTTCCATTAGGCATATTTTATATTCGCATTTTCAATTTGCACAGTTTGAGGGTTAATGTAAACAACAGAATGAACTGAAGTTATCTAAATGAACTTGCAAAAGCAGTAAGTGAGCGAGGGAGCTTACATGCAGCAGATGTACTCTCGCCTTCCTCGGGCAGTGAGTTTCAGACAGCGTCTTTGGTGTTTGACCTCAACCTGATCCAAAACACAAACACTCCTCTTAGCTGAAGGATGTGATGATAAAAGTCAAATGGGCCGTGACTTGTCTGTTTGACCAGCAGAAAGTTGGTCTCCACGCCTCCTCGTCCTGGTCAATTATTTATTTTTTGTACTTCTGTCCATTCCCCGACCCTGTAGAAAGCCTTGCATAATAAACTATTTACATATTCACACTTTGCTGTGATTACTGCTTTCCATATATACAGTGGCTGGCTGTCCGTGGAAAGATTTGTTGTGTGTGTGTGTGTGTGTGTGTGTGCGTGCGTGTGCGTGCGTGCGTGCGCGCAAGTGCCGCGTGTGGGTGAGCGTGTTCACTTTGATGCACAGTTCAAAGTAGGATGGCATTATTTATTCATGCCTTTGTTGTTCTTATTTCCTCTGCGAGTCAAAAATTCCTGGCGTTCCATTTTAGGCAGATCACGGCGAACTCAGACGGAGTCGATAATTCTCAGTTGAATGAAACACATGCGTGCGCACACACTTTAGGAGGTGCAGTCTGTCAATACATCTTCCATCTTGGTTGTTATTTGTCGGGCCCTTTTGTCTCAGACTCACCCCCTCCCTACTGAATTTCCAGTTATTTGCTGTGGGGCTGACATGATGCTGTGTGTGTGTGTCTGTAATGATTCCTGCTGCTGATGGAGGTACCTCTAGGCTTTGTGTGGTGGTCCCTAATGGGCAGCCAGGTGCCTTGGCTCTTGGTGACTGGGACTGAAGCCTTTGTGTCAGCCTTCCCACACCCAGTACCACCACCACAACTGCCCACAGCCACATTGCTGACCCATTGCAGCGCCTCAATTAGCCAGAACTAGCAGAGCTGTCACTGGCCCTGTTGCTCCTGTCCACTGCTTTTCTGTATTTATGTCATGCTATGGAGGTTTCAGTTTATTGCATGTGCCAGCCTATCTGTTAGGGGAACAGGAGTGAAGGAAGGGAAGAAGGGGGAGTGAGGTGCAGGGCGGGGTTGGGAGGATGGGAGCTGTCCCCGAAGGCTGTGCTCCAGCAGATCAATAATTGACTGGCTGATTGTTTGGCAGGAAGCTCTTCAGAAGATCCGTCAGAAGAACACTATGCGCCGTGAGGTGACAGTGGAGCTCAGCAGTCAGGGCTTCTGGAAGACTGGCATCCGCTCCGACGTCTGTCAGGTAACACTCGTCAACTGACACATGCATTCACGCCGCGGCACATGCTCATGGATCTAACACGTGAAAAGCCAACATTCAGATGTTCAGACACAGATCCACATGCAGTCGCACAAACACACGCACTGTTTGACATTTATATAACCTTTATGTAACAATGAAACCCTGTTTCTAAAGTGATACAAAGTGCTTTGTTACTAGAAAAAAGTGTAAATACAATGCAGTGACAGAACGCAGACAAGAACACAAGCAATAATATCAATTTCAGTCGGAAACCCTTTAATAAAAATAGCTTTTTAAACATGAGAAATTCTGCTTGATTTCTTCTAAAAGTGTTTGAAGAAGAAGGAAAAAAAGCAAAAAAAAAAAATGAAACAATCAATAATTACCAAGAAATGTGTAAAAAGTACAAAAAAATAACCTTAAAATTACAAAAAAGGCAACAAAGGAGAAAAAACACAAGGCAAACAAGACGAGGAAAGAGTGCCTTGAAAATTATGATAATTAAATGTGCAATTATGATAATTATAAACATAGTTTGTTAGTAGCTTTTTTCTTTTTTTCAATTTTTTAAATAATTTTCTCAATCTACTAATTTCTTGCAATTCATGGAACATTTCTTACCAAGCACTCATTGCCTTTTTCCCCCGTGTTTTTGAAGAAATCAAACCAATTTGCTCAGGTTTAAAAGGTTTCAATACTTACAAGAGATACCTGAAATCATCACATGAA
Source organism: Plectropomus leopardus (assembly GCF_008729295.1). Lineage (NCBI taxonomy): Eukaryota > Metazoa > Chordata > Actinopteri > Perciformes > Serranidae > Plectropomus > Plectropomus leopardus. The sequence continues at coordinate 1,770,300 of NC_056483.1, forward strand.
AAGTGATGTTCTAAAGTTTTAAATGTGGTAGGACAGCAAATAAGGATTAATTTTATAATCTTTTCTTTTAAGAAAATCGAGAAAAATGCTATTCATAAGTTTCCACAGCCAAAAGAAATGTCTTTTTTTTTTTTATTTGAAGACAGCAGTTCAGACCCCAAAATATTCAGCTTAAAATGACATACAGATTGGTGACGATTAAAGGAAACCCCTGAAAACACGACTGCAGATGCTTCCACAGGTGCACTGCATGGTACAATTAAGCAGTTAACATGCAATCATGTGCCGTGGCATCTATAAAAATGCAAAACAGGTCTGGTATTCTGAATTTTTTTTTTTTTATTTTTGTGAGATTTCGGAGTAGTGTTTTCGACAGCGCTCTCCAGCGCCATCATCAAAATACCAAATGATGGAATATCTCTTAGCAGAATGATGTTCATCCTTCGAGTAGAGCTCCACAGACTTGAAGAATCAGTGCAAAGTCGTACTGAAGTTCTGGTGACACGTGGAGACCCGACACCTAACTTCAATAGTGAATCCTTATATTTAAGAAGCTGAGAGCAAAGAAGGTGAAGGTTTTTCTTCCTTCTTTTGCTTGATAAATGACTTAAAATGAACTGACTATTGAACTAGTGGCACCAAAGGCAGACTGTTGTATTGCCACAAATGCTGCTTATGTCTTGCCTAAAAAGTTACACATAGGAACATAGGAGATAATAGAGGTGGCTGTTATGGCATGCATGGCTGGGTGGCGGTGTGTTTTGGCTTTTACAGAGGTTGGATTCTCTGATGACAAGTGCCTGCGCATTTGTTGAAGCCAGTCTGTACATTGAGTTCAGCTATCAAGACTGAATCTGAGATCATGCCCTGGTATCTGCAGGGTCAGTCTTAGCCATCCAAACAGCAGCTAGACCTTGGGCAGCCCAAAGTTATTAATAAAATATTAAAATCAAATCTCAAACCGACTGAAAGCCAGTTCAGGGCAGCTAAACACTAAGTGCCATGGTCATATTTAATGGACAATTCTGCCTTATTGCATTGCTGGTTGCACTTTGATCTCCTGTTTTACCGTGTTCAGAGTTCTCCTGGGCAATGAGGGGAGCACCACCGACATTTTGGATGCACACACTTTTAGTTTTACCTCCAAAAAAGAGCTTTAGATCTTCTAGATAACCTTGTAATATGCATTGTAATACACCACAATTATCCTTTGAATTTGCACATACATGCACACAGCGGCGGTACTTCCTCTCAGACTCAGACACAGACCAGTGCTCACAGCAGAGCCACAGTCAGAAACTTGGCTTCTGATCTTTCCACACATTGCGTCACTTCTCTATTCAAGTGTCAAGATCTGTGTAAGGAAAGTGGACTCCCACAGAGCCTCAGCAACCATACCCTTCATTAAGTAATGTCTCAGACCTGCCATTTTATTTATATACAACTTCACCCACCACTCAAGTCTGCGGAGAACGATCGCACCAGTATCTCTCCTTATGCTCTTATTAGCTGCAAAATAAACCAGGATGGAATTTAATCTCCATATGGTCTACATGTTATCTCGAAGTGGGGCAACATATGCAGCTTACAGTTCCATGCGTGCATACAATTTGGCGGCCCTAATGAGACTTGAACCATAACCCTGAATGTGTTAGTGGCATGCTGTGCCCACTGAAACATACAGCACTGCATTTGTTCACAGATTTGTCAGCGTAATGAAATGGACTCGTGTGTTTTACTTTGTAATTCCTTTATTTATTATCTATTCTAATATTTTCTGCCTGTTACGCAGAAAATAATTGCCATCGTGACGTGCCATTGCACAACTCTGTCTCTGAACACATCCCCTTATGCAGCAAGGGTAGCCTACAGCTGATACTCATGCTCACATTTGGAGAGGGATGACAGAAAGTTCTAGCCTCGCAGACCAGACCTCTCTTACAGCAAGGTCTAGCAAAGAAGGATCCGATCCATAATTGCTGCCCAATTATATTTGCTTCAAGCTGTACTGCTACGACTAATTGGTTCATGAATAATTTCAGTTCGAACAGCGGTGGTACACTCTGCACAACGTGTGACACAGACAAGATAGAACGGCAAAACTGACCCATAGTTTTTTTTTTTGCTTCACTATAATAAAAGCAGGCGATCTGTTGGGAACAAAATCAACCCCCTCGTTACTGACATCGCTTGGCTGCACCAAGGTTGTTTCACTTGAAAGGCTCTGTCAAGGACCAGGCTGCACATCGGAAGCAGGAATTTACTTATTCATCAGTGTTTTATTTTATATTTGTATGTTTATTTTTTGATTTGGTGCTGCTTCTCTGCTTTGTCTTCCTGCCTTTTTGTGGCCCTGATCACATCCATGTGAAGGCTATCAGTTGAATTTAACATTTCAAGGGAAAGGCAGCTTGTTTTCCCTTCGACATCAGAGGAAATATGTGTGGGTGTATCTTTGTTCACTGCAACAGTGCGGTGCATTTATTTATATATCATTATATTACTTTTTTCATTAATCAGCCTACTTTTACATCACATAACTAAGCCAAAGCACAGAGGAACAAAACTTTCTACTTTTACATTGCTGGCAGGTAGGAAGTAGATTAAACCTCAACTGAAAATTTGAATAGTTTTAATACTTGGCCTTGCCAAATATATGTTGCCCAATAAAACATCATAAAATAATTTAGAGTAGAAGATTGAAAAGCCTTTAGCCTTACAATGATATCTCTATAACACAAGATACAGAGTACATCTGTATATATGATCTGTTATATTTTTATTCCATACAAACCAAATAGATGTGATTAAAGCCATAGTTTTAAACTTTTATTAAAAAACAAAAACATACTTTTTTGGCAATGTTTGCTTTTATCTAGTGATCCGTGATGCATGTGTGCAACCAATACATATGTTGAATTTGGCACATAGATAAGGTACTTTGCACCATGCACTTTATGTCATACAGTTTACATCGCTACTCTTACTGCATTTTTGTTCTCTATGTGAATTGTATTATTTTTCTTTATTGCTTCCTCTGTCTTTTTTCACTTTTTCTCTCTTTATTCTTATTGTCTGTTATCTGCTAAGTGACTACAGATGTAAATTAGCAGCCCTGCAAACCTCAGCATATTTACATTTGTATTTTATACTGATTGTCTATATGCTATGTCCCTTTTAAATAAGCATTAAATTAAAAAAAAAAAACTCACTACATCTATGCAGCAGTACATAAAAGAGATTATAATTCATGTGAAAAATAATGCTTCTCTACCGCCTCCTAGTCTCTCACACAGCTGTCACTCGCTGCAGTGCTGGTCAAATACAAATCAAGATTTTGTCACTGAATTTCCTGTTACTCATCTCAGTTATTTTCATAAACATATCATAGTTTACTGTTTAGCTGTAAAATGAGATAGTTTAGGACTCCGCCGCCATGTTGAAAACAATCAAGCCATAACAAAGCACCGCCGACCTGCCAGAGCACATTTTTTTAATCTTACTGCCGAACAGTTTGTAGAAAACAAAATGAGAAAGTTTGCTCTGACTGTTGACTGTTTACAACACGGCGGCCATGGCTAACTTTCTCACTTTACAGCTAAACAGTACACAAAAAAAGATTCTGAAAAAAAATATGTGATTCAGTAACACAATCTATATTCATACTTGATCAGCACATAGATTATATTAAACAGCAGCAGCAGCATTTCCCAAACCTCAAGCACCACTTGCCTGGCATGTTTTTGATCTCTCCCTGCTGCAACTCAGCTGAATTAAATGATCAGCCTGTCAACAAGCAGCTTCAGGAGTTCACAACAAGTTGATCAGTTGACTCTGCTTGTTGGAGCAGAAAGAGATCTAAAACACGCAGGACAAGTGGTACTCGAGGAGAAGTTTGGGAAACACCTGTATAAAATAATCGATGTAACTACCTCATCACCAATCTTTTCATGGGCTCTTGTTTAAGAGTTCTGCACCAGCTTGGGTTTGATGGAGCAATAGTGACCGTACTTGGACTAGGGTTGAGTTGTAAGTGAGCGAGGGGTGGCTTTAACTCATAGACTATCACTCAAGCGTCCCAGTCCTTAAATATCTGCATCTTTAAGCTCTAATGAAATGTAAACGGGTGAATTATTTGAAAAAAAAAAACAACAACAAACATTTAAAAAATGATGTATGTCATTAATGTTGGACACATACAGTCTATGAGATTGACTCACTTCTGGAACCAGCCTCTAGTGGCTATTAGACGAACTGCACTTTTGCGTTGGCTGCATTTTTCAGCCTGGGAGGTTGCTGCTTGGTCGCTGCTGCCTAGTTTAACAGTTCATGAGCTGTGATTGACATAATTATCAGCTTGTGTTAGAGAATCCTCAAATCTGTGGATTCAAGTTGTTTTCCATCAGCAGTGGTGGATTCTTGCAAATGCCATTAAAAGCACAAGTGGAGGCAGAGGAACATTATTATTTTGTGTTTTACTGTGTGGATTCAGTGACAGTTTCAGCAAATATGACTCAAAGTTATTTTTACAGAAGTTCCAATCTTGAGTTTTTAAATGGAAAACAAGTCGGAACAACCACTTCATGACATTTCAGTTAATAAAATGTTGATATAGTGTCTTAAAGTGCAATTTAAAATTCATGCTGATGATATTTCAGCCAGGGGAAAAGGAAATTCAGGCCGCCGGTCAGGCTGGACAGCGTCCAAACTGCCCAAACGTCTTTCTTGACAGTAAATTACAAATTTCCCACCTTTTAATTACCAGAGTATCAACTCTAACAAGCCCCCACTTCGCCTCTGTGCACACATATACTCAGTCACTCCAGCAGTCATCAGAACAGGTCGGGAGCTGTAGACACGACCAGGGCCTGGCTTTTGTTAATTGGCTGCTTAACAAGGCCTGGGGAGTGTGTCACCACGGCCCCTGTGATGGCCCCAGGGCTACGTGGCAGCAGTGCTTGTAGCCGCCGGGCCTCGGGCTCACCCTCCCCAGTAGCACTAATTAAAACATGCATGGCTCCCTCCTCTCTCATGTGGTGGCACGGGGTTAATGTGTGTACACCAGCCTTTGCTACAGTTCCTCAGCCACTCAGAGTGGCCAACTTGATAAGCCTCCACTAATGATTCTGTAGATTGGCTCTCTGACTGTCAGACTAATTTGCTGACCTCTGACTGTTTTCTGTTTTGCTTCTCACTTTCCATGTCACATTCCCCCGGCTGATATGCACACACTCATCACTCACAACTCTTCCTCACCCTCCACTTTCACTTTTCTTCCACTTTGTTAAACTTTTTTTCCCCTTTTTTTTAATATATGAGGGTCAGAGGGGGCTGTCAGTGTTTGTTCGAATGTGAGTGTGTCAACATGCCAGAATGGGCTTTGATTTGACTGTCCTGTCCGAATGTGAATTTCCCCTCCTCGCTGTCATTCCCTCTCACAGTGCAGCGATTGGGTTTTTGATTATTTCATCTCTCTGTTGCAGAGCGCCACTTAATAAATAATGACTGGCTGATTGATTTCTCCCTGCCTGTTCCCTCTATCAACCCTTTTCTTTCTGGCAATCTCTTCATCACGCTTTCTCTCAAAACACACTCTTCTCTCATATGAGGCATGATCCTCATTCTCTGTCTCTTCCTATTTCTTTGACTTTTTCAATTTTGTCTCCCTTTGCTTTGTTTTTTTTTTTTTTTTTAACCATTTCTCTCTGTCCTTTCACAGCACGCCATGATGCTGCCTGTCCTCACCCACCACATCCGGTACCACCAGTGTCTGATGCACCTGGATAAGCTCATCGGCTACGTCTTCAAGGAGCGCTGCCTCCTTCAGGTAAGGCGCAGTCACGACAGCTTCCACACTTACAAAAGCGACTCAGGCTGCATTATTTAAAGGCTGGCATAGTTGATAACTAACAGGGTAGATATGGCAGATCCCCGTGGTTCTTTCAGGCAGGGCGCAATCTACAAGCCGGCCAGATAAAAAAGTAAACATTTTGTGCAGGGGGCTGCTTGTGCGCTGGAATCCATGGAGGCAGCGCTTGCCTCATTACTGTGCCCATTCCACCTCTGCAGGGATAGTTCAGGTGGAAACAAGGGGCTCAGGAGTCAGCTAAGGTAACCCACACACCGGCCTGAGTCATATCTCTGCAACAAGCCGCCTGGGTCTGCTGTGAGTAGCAGTGACAGTAGTCAGGACAACAACAGCCTCCTCCGTAATGCCAGCTCTCCCCTGTCAGGTCTGCAGCCTCAAGCTGTGTGCTCTTGGAGTAAGCCCCACGGCTGCCTCCAGCAATATTGAAGAGCTGTCATAACCTGATACATTAGAAATCAATGTGTTGTAGCCTATACATAGTTAAAAAGGGGGAAGGATGCATTAAGATTCGCTCAAGGCTCTTGTGTGTGCACGCTCGTCTGCTCCTTGCTCTGGGTGCATCTGCGCGCACACGGATTTGCACATATCGATCAACGATTGGCCTTTTTGTCGTTTGTGTATAATGACGACCTGTCATCACGAGCGCTTAAAAGGAAACACTGACCCACTGTGAGGCCAGCCGGCGGCCGACAAGCTGCAGCCCTTTCATCGAGGAGACGCCCATTTCAGCTTGACATCTCCGTCTCGTGGGGATAAGATAATGGATCTGTCCCTCCCTCTTTCTCATTCCAGTCCTTCAACTCGCAAACAAACAAAAGGAAAACAATCGGTTTGATTGTGACAGCTCGCATACAGGCCTCCACAGTGTGTCGGCTCATCTTGTCCGTCTGCACTTCTGTCCACTGAGGTGTTAATACTACGACATCGCTGTTTGTGTGTGCGGATAGAGCCAGGGCTGTCAGCAGTTCACCACCACCGGGACCCGAAATGGCCTAAGTAGGGAGCCATCATTGCTCGGCTTGCAGCACCTTCCTCATCTACTGCACACACACACGCATCAGTGGCTAATGTCCCACAGCACACACACACGTTGTGCCCAGATAGATTTGGACAGAGCGGCTACAGGAGTGCAATGGTGCTTGTTCAAACAGCCTTCTCCCAGTCAGACCTGATTTCAGATCGGCTGTCTCTTCCCATTTGCCTCCTTTCTGATGGAATGACCATATTTAATGAGTTGAATGTTTTCCAGTGGCGATTTCCAACATGAGAGATCTCGCACCGCTCTGTGATTGCATTATAAATGAATTGTGCTTTGGTTCATGGTTTGTGTGCTTTGAATTAATTTATCTCCAGCTCTATATAATGTATTGGTGAACTAAACATTTTCAAACGATAGTATAGATTTTAAAACATGGTGCTCTGTAAAGGAATGCTCCACTGGAAATGTCTTTTTAGTTTCTCCATCAGATGCCAGGGGCTGTGGTCAACACCAGTTAAACTGAATTTAGAAGAAGTCTCAGACCAGGTCCTGTTGAGTCCAAATCAAGACCAAGTCCAGAGCACATTGAGTCCCGTTAAAGAAAGCGAATTTAAGGATCTGGTGTGTAAAAATTAGCAGGATTAAGGGGCTGTTTACATGGCAACGGTTCTTACATGAAATGTTTACCTTTCGTAATCCCAATTTTACCTTTTGTTCACATACCAATGGCATTTTGGGGGGGCTTTATTTCCCCTTTATTTAACTAGAAAAACTTCCTGAGATTAAAAATTTCTATTTCAAGAGTGCTGTTAAAGGCAGGTGGCAACCGAAGTTACAGACAGACAACATAGAACAAAATGCAAAATCAAAAAATAATTCCAACGCAAGCAATATAAAACACAAAAAAGACAAAATGAAACTAGTACTAAGAGAGACTATAAAGTACATCAATTTTTCGAACAGGTGAAATTTAATCGATCAGTCCATGGTGCAGTGCTGTCAAAGTTTATGCATAAGTTGCTGTGAGCTTTGATTGAGAAAAAAACACATATGATATTGTTTGAACTAACTAAAACTTCAAAACTTAAAAAACTAAAATAACTCTTAATCGTTCATTAATCTGACCAAAAATCAATTAAGGAAAGTGCTTACCATTAGCTATAAATATGATTCATAAAAACAAAAGAAAGAAACACTAAAAAACAGCTAAAATACACCCTGACATTGGCATAGACGATGATGTACCAAATTCCTGCAACAGCAGGAGCTTTAGACTTAATCATTGCATATTGATTGAATAATGAATTAATTGTGCAACTGTTGCATCTTTATTGATAAAATTATATTGATAGTCAGAGACAGCAGAATATAGTCTGAAATATTTTGACATATTGAGCTCACACTGAGTGAAACATAGTGCTGGTTATACTTGAAGTGTTTCTAGTGAAGAGCAGGACTTTGGCTGTCATTCCTAGTTTTAGGACAGTTGAATCGGTATTTCAGAATGGGATTTTTTGTTCTAGCTTTGAAGCGTAATGAGCTGTACTCCTATTAAAGGAATGAGAATTTAGTTCCCTTTTTTTTCATATTTTCTTTAGAAGAGATGAAAGCAGCGGATCATCTGGGAAAGCGGAGAGTTTGGTGGGTCTGAGCTAAATCAATGCTTGTTTCCAGCTGCTCTCTGTAATGTTTTAATGAAAGCATATCTGCAAATCAAAACTGCAAAGAGAACATATGTTGTAAATGTAGCATCACTCCGCTATACTCAGCCAGCGGAGCTCTGAGAACATCGTTTGGTTCCGTGTGCAGCAACATACCTGTTATTTCGGTGCAGAATGGCAATGTGATCCTGGCATGAGGCAACTGACAAAAACCCAGCCCGAGAGCAGGAGCCCCTGCACTCGGCACTTCCCCCCGCCTGGCTCCAGTCGAGCCACGGCCCTTTGAAGCTTCTCTTCTGAGAGCCTCCCTGTTAAACATTTAGCATTTAAAACTTTGGGGGGGGGGGGTTTGCAGAGAGACGTGTGTTCATGGTCGCCACATGCTCCCGCATCCCCACATCCACCAAACCTTCATAATCCCACCCGCCCCCTGTTGCTTCATCCCCATTCCTCACTTTTGACCCATGCTGACAGAATGAGAGGCATCACAGAGGATCTCAATAATTTAACCGTACAAGTCCTCGGCCTCGCCTCTGATATTGTACGCTTTTGTTTGTGTGCCCCCACGAATGCATCTGTGACTGTGTACAGAGTACCAGGGTATTTTATTTGTTTTGTTATTCATGGCGTCGCATGCTCCGCCATGTGATTGAGGTGTCCATCTGTTTCAAGTAGGGCTGGCCTGAATACCATTTTACGAGCTTAGAATATTTGTTTGTGTTTTTGAGCGGATATTTAAATATTTCTTGTTACAAATGAAAAATGTTGCATATTATGTAGTTATTTGAGGCATTGTTTTTATAGCGATGGGACATAGAAACTAGAATGTATTGATGTGTGATTTTTGCTCTGCCTTAACAAAAACCTGAACCAACAGCTGGAGACGGATTAATATTTAAAGAAGTGGTTTAATGACAGTTAATCTGTAGAGATTTATGACGCAGTTTTTTTTATATTTATAAAAATAAAAAAAATAATTTAAATTTATAATTTGTCATATTTTACTGGTTAATTACTACTGCGACATGTTGTGATTTTGCCATATCATGCCCCCTTTCAGTCCCCCTCCAGACATGTTTTAAAAATACTTAAACAATTGCTAATATTAAAAAAAACTGATGGTAAAAACTTTTTTTTACAAAAATATAGTTAAGAAATAAAAATAAAAAGGAGCTGGAAGTATTTGTAGATGTTTCTGGGGATCCTGAAAAAGTATTAAAATGCATTAAATTCATATATATATATATATATATATATATATATATATATAAATAAATAAAAGGGGCCTCATTTGGTATTAAAATATCTTAAATTAATCTTTTAAAAGTCATAAAAACACGAAGACATAGGAAGTAGGATTTTATGATTTTTTTTCTGTTGCATTCTAAAATCTCAAAATAATTGGTAACATCTATTTTCATGCCTCCCTGCTGGCGATAACTGTGGATGGAACAATTTTAAAGAAAAAAGAAGACGAGGCATTTTTTAAGAAAACATGCCATCATGTTGTCTTTAAAAAAACAGTGGTCGAAGAAATACTGACATTTAAACTTGTATGCCGCTCTCCTCAGCCAAAAAAAGCACACGTTTCTCCCCAATGCTTAAAAAAATGATTTGACATGCCTCGCCCTTTTTGCACAACTCCCTCCCCTCTCATAAATAACAAACAGTCCCTTAGCTGTATTTAAATATTAAGTTCTCATCATGTTCTAAACTTTTTATTTAGTATCGATAATCATATTTCCCCAATATTCATGAAAAAGTCAAGTTTCTGACTGTGGATCCTTTTATATTTATGTAATTTGTATATAAAGTCTGAAAGTCAGTATAATTAAATGTTGTCAAATTAAAAAAAAAAACAAAAAAAACTTTGAGTGACAAAAAGTCAAAAAAGTCACAGAAAGTTTTTGGTAAAAACGTGTATGAACCCTCTGCATTATCATGCTATTATATTATGATATCAGTGGCACAAAATATTCTCAAAATGACAATAATGTTGTTTATCGCAGTTACTTATGGAACAATATATAATCCAAAACAGTAGTTATGGTGACAACCATACCTACCTTTACCCAACCTTTAACGCCATGACATTAGTACTGCAGAATGAATATCCCAAAATTTCAAGCAGTCCCACTGCGCTCCCCTTTTGTTTACCCCTGAGTCCTGATTTACCTGTGTATATTAAATAATGCAGTGCAAAGTAATGACATCGTCGGATGCTGTTTGCCAAGCAGGCAGTTTGCCCATCAGTTTCTCTGAGTGCAGGTTCAAGTACGCTCTTTCCAGTCGAGTCTGCGGCTCTCCGCTGAGCGATGATGTTTATTCCCGTTTAGCCAAAGGCAGTTGAGCAGCAGCTGAGGCAGTGATCACTAAATCCAAATCCCTGCGATACTTTACGCCGTCATTATGTCGACGGGAACAGTTGCAGACGTCAATCCTCCCCGCAGATTCCGCTTAAGAGCCAATACTGTTGTTGGATGTTGTCCTTAACTGTGAAGGACCTGCAGTGTTTACAGAATAACTGATGTATTTTTTCCTTGATGCGCTTCCTTTCGAGCACCAGACTCTGCAGTTGAGGCCGTGTAGTGGGCCGTCATTGACTTGTGTCTGACATCGCACAATGGGGGAGTTGAAATTGCGAGTAGATGTGGTTGTTGTTTTTATTTATATTTTTTTATCAAACTGCCAACACGGCACTGAGAATTGCTAGATTTCTGCTTGTGTCATGTCAAATAACTAGTTTTTTTTCCTCCCTTAAAAAAAGTGTTGTTCCTCTTAACCACAGAAAAAAAATACAATTGCTGTTGAATTTGTCGCCTTCGTGTTCGAGGCTACAAAGCTGAAGGCCTCTTGAGCAACTATAAATATTGAAACCTCTCTGTTAACGTTTTACATATATATCTCATTGGAGCTTGAAATTGATTTGAAGTTGGCTGAAAGGAGACAAGCATTTTGAAAAGCAAGCCCAGGGGGGAGAGTAGTTGGAGTTTTTTTTTTTTTTTTTTCGGCTGAGATTAACATTCTCCTAATGTAAGATTGATAAAGGCTTGACATATCCTACTGAGCCCTATCTTTTCTCTTTTTCTTCCCTCAGCGAGTTTGAGATGTTCAGCCGTGGCAGTCTTTCTAGGCACAGCAGTTTTTCAAACAAAAGCCGAGCGTCGACTAATGCGGTTTCCTTCAGGGTTATTTTACCTTAAATTCCCACTTTTGCCTCTCTTTACAGGTTTGAAAGTTTAAGTCATTAATTTTCATACAGACAACTTCAGGGTGACAAAGAGGCAAGAGGGGACACTCTCACCTAAACGCCGCTCTCTCTCCTCTTTCCGTCAGAGCGACTGCTGATCCAACATTATCAGGCTGATTTGCTTTGACCAGTGTTACCGTTTGTAATTAGTCATTAGTCAAAAGAAAACTCATCAGGCTCTGCGGAGGGTTTTCGCAGAGCACGGGGTTGGGCCATGTTGTTGATGTCCGTCAGTTTGATGTGACCACAAACTAAAGAGCCCCAAAAGCTAAAGTCAGGAGCCATATGAGGACGTAAAAGCCCTTTTGGTGTATTTCTGTCTGCATTCCAATTACATCTGAGGACCTGTGAAGATTAGGTAAATTAGACTGATAACGGAAATAGGGTTTTATTTGTGCAGCATTTTTTTTTGCAAATGATATGACTGTCTGCAGGTCTTGGTTATTTGCAAAGACTTTGATGTTTAAGACAGTGAGAACTGAAAATGCCACAGAGACACGGTGCTTGACTGTAAAAAAAAAAAAAAAAGTGTTGCTCTGACACTTTTTTACACTTACCTCCCTCAAAAAACAAAATAATATTAAGTTTAACCCTTTGAGTCCAGAGCAAATTGGTATGATTTCTTTCAAAAATACAGGGGGAAGTGCAGTAAGAGACTTGGTGAGAAATGTCCCGCACATTGCAAAAAATTTTTGAAAGGTGAGAAAAAGAAAAGAAAAATACCTGAAAATTAGTTTAAAAAATAGATAAAAAATGTGAAAAATGTCCAGAAAACTATATACATAATTAAAAATTTAAAATTAGAAAAACTTTTTCCAGTAATTTTCTTGGTTCATTTTCTTTTTTTTTTTTTTTTTTTTATTTATTTAATTTTGACTAATTTCTAGCTAGTTTCTTGCTTAAGTTGCTCATTTCTTTTTCCCTTTGTTTTTTCAAGAAAACAAACCAATCTGCTTAGGTTCGCAATTAAACATTTTAAATTATGTTTGTTTTTTTATGTCTATGTTTTTACCCTTTTTTTAAACTTTATTCATTTTTTACTAATTTTTCGCTAATTTCTTGGCCATGTCTTCTGAAGTCGCTCTTTTTTTCAATAATTTAAACCAGTTTGTTCAGGTTTTAAAGGGTTAGATGAATGAAACATTGCATGTCTTGTTATTTTGGGGCTTTTTTATAATGCTGTTCCCATAAATGTTTTACCCTGAAAAAAAAAAACCCTGATCTGCAATGAAAACATGATTAAAGTTTTCTTGGTCAGGTGGCACCTTGTATTTACGCCTCGACCATCACTGTATGACTGTGTGTGCGAATGGTTGAATGTGGCATATTGTGTAAAAGCAGTTTGAGTGGAAAACTAGAAATATATTATCATTTACTCTGGTTCTTGAAGCTTTAACACAGCTGAAGTTCCTAGAAAGGTTTCTGAAAATGATCCTGTGGTTAAAAAATGTTATCTTACTGCTATTTGCTGACTCTTCTGTCCTCTCCTCCAGCTGGCCATGACTCACCCCAGTCATCACCTCAATTTCGGTATGAATCCCGATCATGCCCGCAACTCCCTCTCCAACTGTGGCATCCGCCAGCCGAAGTACGGAGACCGGAAAGTCCACCACATGTACATGAGGAAGAAAGGTGGGTCATTTCTGCCTCTGTATCCCTGTCTTTGTTCCTGTCCTTACTGTGAAGTGACCGCACCGTCTCATTTGTTCTCTCACCTCTTCTCCTCGCCGGCACTTTGTTCCCAGGAATCAACACGTTGATTAACATCATGTCTCGTCTGGGGCAGGATGACCCCTCCCCCTCCAGGTAGGCTGCCCGCAGGCACATATCTGTTCATGCTATCACTGACCACAGGAGCAATCAAAGGGACGATCCGTGTGATTAATATACCCGGCAGGCCTGCTGACAAGAAAATTAACTTAAACTGTGAAAGGAAGGAATATCACAGGGGAAATGAAATGAGCTAATTTTAAGGGCAACGGCTACTTATTATTGAATGTGAGCTGCTGTTATTCTCACAGTGCTGATTAGGCGAGCCGCTGTGTACGTGTGCTTGTATATGTGTGTTTGCCACAATTTGTAAGGTCATGAAAACCTGGAAAAGTGATGGATAGGCAAACAGTAATTACCAAGACCTGGAAAAGTTTTGAAAACTAAATATACCCTGATATATTCGGAAAAGTCATGGAAATCTTTTTCACAAACATGTATAATAACACATGCTGTGTTCAAGGACCGGAGGGAAATTTGACAATCCAGCGGTAATTTCAGTTTTTACAGTTTCTGGCTGTAAGAAATGGTGTCATTTTGGAAGAAAACAGGCCTTCCAAACCCGCAGGCTCATGAGTTTGGAAGACATGTTTTCTTAAAAAAAAGCCTAAATGTTTTCTCTAAAACTCTACATTTTTTTTACTCAGCTTGTTTTGTTTAGGGTCCACTTTTGCAAAATGACAGGAGGCCGGCGGCCAGTCACAGCAGCCCAATACATGTTTCTAAGATAAGACATTTCGGGGATTTTAAGACATTTCTAGGATTTAAGATGTTTCTAGGACATTTCAGGATTTCTAGGATTTGAGGACTTTTCTGGGATTTAAGGACATTTCTGGGATTTAGGACGTGTCTAGGATTTAGGACATCTCAATGATTTTAGACCATTTATAGGATTTTAAGACATTTCTTGGAATTGCGGATGTTTCTAGGATTTTAGGGCGTTTCTAGGACTTTAAGACATTGCTTGGATTTTAGGACATTAGGGGCCTTGCTTGGACCTCTGTCGGGGTGTGGTGGATCCTCTCCTGGCATTTTAAAAAAAAAAAGTTATGATCAAGCTCTATTTTGATGCTGTTTTATGCACTCTGGCACCTTATGTATACTATGCAATTTATCATATATGTGGATTAGAAATGATTGGGGTGCAGATTTTTCCCACATAGGCTGAGTGTCATTGATGTCTTTAAAATTTCCCTCAAAGTCTTGCAGATGGATAGGTTAAAATGTGTATGAGAAGTCTTGTTTCTCGCTACATTTTCAGCTGTCAAACTCTACTCTCCACCCCTCTAGGATCAATCACAACGAGAGACTGGAGTTCCTGGGTGATGCTGTTGTCGAGTTCCTCACCAGGTGAGAAAAGCGCTCGCACATCTTTGATAGACACAACCACTAATTGAAGCTGACTACAACACCATCGGCCTTTATTTTCCCCCGCGCTCCTCTCTCACCCTCACTCTCATTGTCCACATCTATCTGCATCTGTCACAGCCGCACTCTTCTCCATACTTTCCACTCATTCAAGACAGTGATTTACTGGTAATTGGAACTGGGATGTAATCCACCCCCCCTTACCCTCTTTTAACGGCCTGAAATTCTCCATGACAACTTGCAATTAGCTGTCTGGAATCGCTGTCTGGAATGCTGACGGTGTTATTGACTCCCAGGTGAGTGCGGACGTTGCTGCCCGGCACTTACCTAAGCTCAGTGCTAATTATATGTAGCTATTATTAATCTCACACACTACCCGGCACGCTGGAGCCCACACTGTACCTCAAGCCTCTGAGTGGATACATGAGAATATAAGAAAAAAGCTCTTTCTCTCTCGCCACGGGGTTTAGTACTTACACACATAAGTTGCAGAAAGGAAGAATAGATTTTTATCTTACTTCCATTTGCCCAGAAGCATATCTCCTACTACCGAAATCTAATCCGTAACCCTCGATGCTAACGCTTCCACAACAGTGAACATTCAGGAGCAGGATTAAACCTTAATGGGAACTGACTCTGGGTTACACAGGACACTGCCTCGGCTCCTTATGCAGCGAGAGCAGAGTTACAAAGAAGGTGGTTAGCCTCTGTTTCTCTGGATATCTCTGGGCATGTTTTGCCACTTTTCCCCTCCTTCCTCCTCCCTCTCTCTTCCCCTGCCTTCCTTCTTTGATTGTTAGCGTCTGACGAGACATGCTTGGCCTGCGCTCTGGCCCTCTGAATTATTTATCAGCCTCTTGTCCAGTTAAATGGCTACAGCAGATCCAGCCAACTGCCTTGTGCACCTCCAGCGCACGCTGCCCTTGGAGGCTATCTTGTGCCTCTGCTGTCCAGCCAACAGAATATTTTGCACATTTGAATAGCCCCCAACACAGGGAGTTAGTGTTGAACAGAGGGGGGTCACGGCATGATTTTTTTAAAAAGGGTCAGCAGATGATGTAAAAAAAATAAGTCCACTTGCAATATTTGTGATGCGTCTTATGAGCAAGCAAATATTTCATTAGGGTGAGCTCTTAAAGTTTAGGTGAGTTTTTAAATTAGTAATGATTGTTTATGATAAGGACCTGAAAAGACTAACTAGACATTTTCACTGGAATGACATTAAAGGTATAGTTCAGATATTTTGAAGTGGGGTTGTGTGGGTTTATTATTCATAGTCGGTGTATTACCTACAGTAGATGGTGGTCAGCACGCTCCCCAGTTTGGAGACGCAGGCAGGAGTACACAGACAAGCAAACCAATGCACTGCTCCGTCCACAGCAGTACTTTGCGTCTGTGCTCTGGTGCTTCCACCAGCTTTTTTAACCCTTTGAAACCAAGGTAAATTGACTTGATTTGTTGCCAAAACATGGGAAAAAGGCAGTGAGCAACAAATGAAGAGATGACCCAAAAATTAGTAAGAAAGTAGGAAAAATGTTATTAAAAACATAAGAAAATTACCTGAAAACTAGAAGGAAAAAAAGATAAAAACAGTAATTTAGCTTTGGGGAAAAAAAAGAAATGACCCCCAAAGTTCTCTAAAATAAGTATAAATACATAATCAAGGTAATTAACTGTAAATATAGCTTTTTTCTTGACATTTTCCCCTGGCTTTTTAAAAATAATTCTCTAAATCTTCTAATTTCTTTCAATTTCTGGAATATTTTTGTTAAAGTTGCTCGTTTCCTTTTCCTCTAAATTTATAAAAGAAATCACACCAATTTTTTTCACAGTTTGAAGTTTTAAATACATTAAGAAAAGTGGTCGCTTCAGGTTTCAAAGGGTAAAACTCTGAACATACAGACTACCATCTACTGTAGGTAACACACTTACTGTGGATAAGCACTCATACAACCCCATGTAAAACAGATCCAAACTGTCTCATTAAGTCTGAGTGAACACCACTCTTATTTTGGATTTTTTTAGCCATGAAGTTTGAGAAGCGCTGCTGCAGAACATGTGAGGAAAAAGCACATGAGAAATGGATTACAGATGAGCTTCAGAGTTACTGAGTGGAAAAAGCTCCACTTTTTTTGTTCACTTAATGACCCTT
Source organism: Plectropomus leopardus (assembly GCF_008729295.1). Classification (NCBI taxonomy): domain Eukaryota; kingdom Metazoa; phylum Chordata; class Actinopteri; order Perciformes; family Serranidae; genus Plectropomus; species Plectropomus leopardus. The sequence continues at coordinate 1,787,349 of NC_056483.1, forward strand.
TGATGTGCTGCACGGTCAGTGGGGTCGATAGTTCACCGCATGAACATTTTTTTCTTTGTCAGTAAACGATCTCTAAAAGGATGAGCTTCTGATTAATACAAACATTTTTTTGTTTTTGCACCTGATGAATGCTGCACAGCCCAGTTTAGCTGGTGAGAGTGACTGACACTTTTGCCAGCAAACCAGGAGTCTCCAGTCTAATTATTTTTTATTACACTAAGTGGCCTTTATTAATTCCAAGTGCTTTGTTTTCACACTAAGATCACAATACCCTGACAAATAGACCTCTCGTGAATTTGGAAAACAGAACGCCACCTGCTTTCCTCTCTTTGCATTGATTAGAAATGACTGAATTAAATGGCCTGTTTTAATTCAAATGAAATCAAATGATACGCCACGGTTAGAGAGACGCTGGACCGTAATGAAAATGGAACCTGCTCGCCTGGAACCCAGCTGTGGAACCACTGAAGCGTCTGCGGCCATCGCTGGGTTCCAACACGGGCCTGGAAAGGCTGGAAATCTCTGGAAAATTAATCATTTGGTCTTGACAAAATTGGAAAATGCAGGATGAAGCAAAAGAAACAAACAAATCTATTCTTTTTTTAATCTGGCCATACATTTTAGAAAAGTGGACACCCACTTGTTATTACACATTTTCATTTTGGTTTCATGTTTCTCTCAGTTTTGCTGTTATTTCATGAAGCCATGTCTTTGTATTCTGACAAAAAATTAAAGGAATACGTCGTCCAATTTGCTTTATTTCTGGGCTCCTCTTCTCAAGCTTTAAATAACAGTCAGGGTGTCCCATTTCACAATTCCATCATCTCTCATGAATTGTACTTTTTGTGTGAATAAAATTGAACTGAACTGTAAATTATAACAAAACATCGGTTTACAGACTGATGACGGGGAAGTGAAAGAAAAGTGAAACTTATAATGCCCGAAGCTGCTCCCCAAAAAAAAAAAAAAAAGAATTCAAGAGATAAAAGACAGAAGTAACCACCGTAAAACTTTCAATGTACCACAAATTGAAAAAAAAAAATAGTAAAAGGTGACAAGAAATTTACTTAAAAAATGGCTGTGGGGAGATTATAAGTTTTATTTAAAAAAAAATGTCCAAAAAACTATACTCATAATTCGTATAAGTATGTTTTTTATAATTCTGCTACAGAAAATTTATTTTACTTGTTTTTATTTGATCACTTTTAAAGGTGTTTTTTTTTTTTTGTTACTTATTGTTATTATTATTATTATTATTATTATTATTATTATTATTATTATTATCATTTATTATTATTATTATTGTGATTGCTGTCTTATTTTCAGGTAATTCTCTGGTAACGTTTTACATATTTCTTGCTAATTTTTGGGCTATTTCTTGGTGGTTATTGCTCACTGCCTTCTTCCAATATGTAGAAATTAAGCCACTATGTTCAGGATTCAAACCGTTCTACTTCATTTTAATTTCTCTGTCCACAGTGTCCACTTGTACTACCTTTTCCCGAATTTGGAGGAGGGCGGCCTGGCCACCTACAGAACAGCCATCGTGCAGAACCAGCACTTAGCCATGCTAGCAAAGGTAAACTTATAACAAGTCTTCCCTCTGCAGGTCAAAGCAGCGAAAGGTGTGCGCGCTGACAGGAGGACATGTTTGAGACAGTGTTATTGTTTCTGTCTTGCCGTTATGACTTTGCTTCTTTCTAAGGGGGCACTGGGGAAAAGAGTAATTTTGTCTTGCTGCCATAGCTACTCTTTTTTTTTTGCCCCCTCAGGTTTGTAATTGGAGTTAAAAGGTTGTTGTTTTGGAGGACTAGACTAGTGCGGCTGGGGTCCCTGTGGGCCCCTAGAGGTCTTCCTGAAACACTCTCCAGTTCCTGTTATCGCTAGGCCCCCTTGCTTCCCTCCTTCTCTCTCTCGCTGGCAGCGTTGTACAGCCAAGCCGCACTCACTGGCACGTTTGTAAAGAACACAACAATAATCGTCCCGTGATGTGGAGAAAGCAATTAAAAACTTCAATCTTTCATGTTGCTCCCTGCTGAATACAAAGATGCAGCCGCCCGAATCTGCATTAGTGCTGTGTAGCAGTTTGGCTTGTTTCAATTTGCCGCTCGCGGTAAAGTGAGTGTGATACAGTGTTCGACGTTGCCAAGTTGTTTACCAGGCTCCTCTAAAGCCGTCTGCTCAAGAACACTCGCAATTATCTTTCAAAAAATATCTTCAGCGAGCAACGGCACAATCCGCCACTTCACTTGGAAGGCTTAAAAGTCAGAACGGGTTCCCTGTGAGTTGGAGTATTTATGAATTGTGATTTAATTTGTGTGTGCAATCACGGGGGGTGGGATACCACCAACAGTTATCAGCCATAATTAAATAGCACCCTGACTGTGTTTTGCTGGGTATTCGTCTGTGGTGCACTGCCAGTAAAACCAAGTTGGGCTACTTTTGACGTGGCTCAAAGGAATAGTTGCAGAAAGTTTGACTGACCCACACTTTCAAACATCAAAACACTTCTTTACATTAACTTGAAACTAAGCATTTTATTAGTATTGTTATTATTATTTATGGCTTTTTTATGAGACAAAAGCTTATAACAATGCAATGCAAATAAATGTAAGATCACAATGTAGAATCAACGCAAAAGAAAAAAAAGTATTTCAACTGAAATACAACTTTTCCACTTCAAGCACATTCTCTCTGTGAAGTTCACATTTCAAATAAAACCATCAAGGACATCAGCATTGATTGTCAGCTTAAAAGGCATATTTCTTCCATGCTTTAACAAGAAATGATTGCACATGCCATTCTTTACAACAAAAACTATGACCCCAGAGTACTCACCGAAGTCCAGTAGCTGTTACAGCGACATCCTTTGCTGGCTGAGTCATGTTCATTCTCCATGCTCTCTCCCTCGCCTTCATACCAAGCCTGTATTCTTGACTAAATGTCTCCATTCTAAGGGCATTTAAGTACAACTTTAACTGAAAACTAGGTCTGAAAACACTTTTTAGTCAACTGAAATAAAAAAAAAACTAGAAGTTTGGAAAAAAACAAACAGAAGCTAACTTTAACTATATTGTGTACTTATGCTGCCTTCACATGCTCCTCAGAAATATTGTATTTATCATATTTATGAGTTACGAGCACATGAACATCCCTCCACATTCGTAATTATGAATCTGGAAATTTCAGTGATGCCCAGCTTGCAGAGTTGTGATGTTTCAAGGCAGCAGATAGACTAGAATTGATTGAATAGCTACCATTTACGTTTAATAGTTGTACAAATTAGTATATGCATCTATTAGCTGTAGCAAGCAAGCAATCTTAAACCTTTAAAGCATGCCAGGCGAGCATTTGCAAGCATTTTAAACTTTAAAGCAGCTACCTTCTGTTGTAGTTACCTCTGCAACACCCTGAGCCCTCATTCACAGAGACAACAGGAGCAAAAAGCCAACTAGCTTTAAGGAAATATTGGCCAATATAATTTTCATTATCTGTCTTTACCCACTTATACACATTTCTAAGGGTTACTTATAAAAAATCTCATTGTGTACATATTTTTTGAAAGCACAAACATTATGTCTTTACAATATCGATATTGAGGTTTGGTCAAAAATATTGGGATGTTTAATTTTCTCTGTATTGCCAAATGTCAAAATTGAGTTTTAAGAGGAGATTTAAAAGAGGTGACTGAGTTTTTACACTTTATATCCTCAGGCTCAGAGTTTGGCTGAGAGCTCGAGCGGCAAAAGCTCGCTCACCTTTAGTGTCAAGTCCAGATTTTGGAACCATTAGTAGCTTCGTTAGAGAATCTCAGGCAGTGATCAGGCTCATAGGGGATTAACAGATTACAGATAAAGGCAGGAGTCTGACCATTCACGGCTTAATACAAGCAGTAAAATCGTAAAATCAATTCTAAAACTCAAAGGTTACCAGTGAAGGACAGCAAGGATCGGTCTAATGTGATCTCGCCCCCAACAGATACCCTTGTAATAATAATAACAATAACAATAACAATAACAATAATAATAATAATAATGAAGAATTTAAAAAGGACAATAAAGAATAATAATGAAAAAAAAACAGTCATAATGATAAAGAAAACGAAACTCACCCTGAAACTAATTAAAACTAAACTGGAATGAGCAAACTCATTGTAACTAACCAAAAACAAGCTGAATTGAATGTTAAACTAAAAGAAATAAAAATAAAAACTAATGAAAAATACAAAACCAGAATAGCTTTGTGTTCCTCTCGAGTGCAGATTATCGGAGGCATCTCCTGATGCAATCTGAATTATTTCTCAAAGTCTTTTACTGTGTTAATTTGGCAGCTGTTTTTAGATATCCAATTAGCCAAAGCATTAGTTACCTTCTAACTTACAGGTTTTGATATTTACCCACAACACTACACTGCTGTGTTGTGGAACAGAGATGAATTTCTTCTGTGTTAATTTGCAAATCGCGCTCATTACTTTTGGGGGGGCGGTCGTAAAAAAAAGAAACTTTCAGCCTAAAAGTCCATCACTGCCATAAGAAAATAATGCATAGTTGCGTTATTTAGAATTTCAGGGTCTCTAAAGGTCCTTCAGAAGTCTTAAAAGTGTCTTCAGTCCATTTAAATAAATATTAGGCCTTAAAAGTCATTAAATAGTCTTAAATTTAAATTTCTGAGATCAGTATCAGGTTTATTGCCAAGAACGTTTTTATTTACAAAGAATTTGAGTTGTTTTTTGGTGCATAAATAACATACAGTAAACATATAAAGAGTAAATAAAAGTAGAGCAAGTACTGCAATAAATACTATAGAAAAGTTAAAAGTATGATGAAGGTTATTTAGAATTACTATAACATGAAAAATATTTGCAGTATAGCTGTTTCAGAATAAAAATCATATGCAAAAATAATTAGTCAGGGTGATGTGCAAAATTTCTCAGTAGAATAATTACCACAAACCTAATCTAAAATCTAATGTAAATTATCCATCTTGTATTTTATTTATTTATTTTAGTCAAAATGAGTGACGCTCTTCTGCACGGGAGTTTCTTATAAATGTTAAAACCAGCACAAAGGCTGTCTCTTTACTTTTGCAATTACCTGTTCATAAAATGAAGATTAACCTGACTCACTCTAATAACCATATTCCTACATTCAATCTACTTCTGCACAGGTCCACTATTAACCTTCATACTCGTGCAGTGCTTGAAGAGCAGAAAGATAATTTATTTAAAAACCAGTCTTAAGTTTGGTTCAAATAATCTTGAAAGAGTCTTAAAAAAAAATTGACTGTCTGATTTCCTGAGTTTTATTTAAGATGTTAAATAATTCAAAAATGAATGCTCTTGTTTTGACAGCACTATTATTTCAATGTATTATATCATTAAACTAATCATTTATACTTCTTTATCAGCAAGTGTTCCTGAAGCTGCAGCTCTATCACAACAACAAAAAAAAACCCCAAAAGCCTGAAAATATTAAAAGATGTAGAAACTTTTGGAGAGGCGATAGGGACAGAAGAATAACAAAGAACCACTTCATTAATCCCAGTGGGAAATTACAGCCTTACAACTGCTACATCACATAAGCCACAAAACAAATGACATAAAGACACTTGAGGAGGTGCTGCAGCAAAGACACACAATTCAATAAATAAAAAGCCATAATAGATAATAAACAAACTCATAGAATAAAGTAAAGCCTGAAAAATATAGAGGAAACTAAACATAAGGACCATTTTCTTCCATAACTGTATTTATTGTCTTTTTTAAAGAATAAAGTAAAATGATACATCACAATTAACTCCGACACCCATACATGTAAAAACCCATGTAAAACAGCACAAACTAATGAATGATAGTGAGAATAAGAGGGAGAGAAAGGTACAGTACACGTTCATATATAGTACACATTAGGTCACAATAATATTACATAGTCTTTCTTTTTCGTCCTCCCTACTCGGCCACTACTATATCATTTGTAAATGTCCGTCGGTATTCACATGCCAAGAGCATTTTATAAAAAGATTTTACCTTTGGAAAATATGATATATTATTATATATATATTTAGTACTGATTACCTACATACCTTTATAAATAATGTGTATACATTAAAATAAATGAATTTGGACTGTTTTTTGACTCTGTATTAAATGTAATGAACACAGTAGTAATGCTCAATAATACACTGCACAGTTGTAGATAATATGTGTATTGTGTGGATTCAGCTTGTATACGCTTGTATACATTAAATATGTGTGCACATGTAGAAACACACACAGGTAGAGCTATGCCAGTGACATAATATGACAGCATCGCAGCGGTACAATAGGACATTATTTTAATAATAACACACATTCAGAGGCTCAGTAATAGCTTCATATTAACTTTTCAATCTTGAAGACTGACTGTGCACTTCAAACTTTAAAGCTGCTCTTCACCATTATGTATCTATATGAAGTGCTAATGTATGTTACTCGAAAAATGGTTTACTGGTGAAAGAATGAAGGTCCCCACTGCACTATTTCACAATTTATTTTGGGATTATGTAGCATGTCTGTGTGTGTGCCAGTGTAATATTGTGCGTGCGTGAATATTTTCCTCCTGTGCCGGCTTATAGTGCATCATGCCACAGCTGGACAACACATGGGCGCATCTGTCAGTGCCATGAAGTAGAACCTTTTCCAGCAAGGGCGAGGCAATCTCTTTCATTTCCCTCGAGTTTTTTGGCCTTTTTTTCTCTCCCTCCCTTGCCTTCCCTTGTTTTCCACGGAGAGCCTATGAAAATGCTCAATACCAAAAAATGCTATTACCTTTTTCAAGAGGCTATTACTGAGGTGTCGGTGGCAGCGCACTGATATGAATGTGTTTGTCTTTTACAGAAACTGGAGTTAGATCGCTTCATGCTCTACGCTCACGGACCAGATCTGTGCCGGGAGTCGGACCTGCGACACGCCATGGCCAACTGCTTCGAGGCTCTTATCGGTGAGACTCACACGAGGCAACTAAAAAGAAACAAGGATGATGGTTGAGCGGGAGAACCAAAAACAGACATGAGTGAACTAAATATGTAAATCTATTCCCTGAAAGGATAGATTTACATATACTGAAAACAAATACTGTCTCTCCGCTCTTATAAACACAACACAAAATTAGGAGGGGGTTTAAAACTCTAGTGTTTGTGGAGTGCTGCTTTGCTGGACTTTGCAGCAGCACGTGAAAATGCCTCTATGCTTAAATGTGCTTATTTCACCTGCTAACTTCAGGTGCTTCAATAAAAATGTATCAGTTAATAGTTTGACCTTTTAAAATTAGTACAAAAGTAACAAGAAAATTACCAAAGGAAGACAGAAAGAAAGTGGAAAAACAGAGAAGAAAAGACCCATGGAGTGCTGAAAAAATGTGTAGTAATTTTAGATATTTTTCTTTAGCACAATTTTAAACATATAATTATTATTATCACAAATATAATTGTCTGAATATTTTCCCATTGAAAAAAAACTGTAATTATCCTCCCCTCTTTTTAAAACTACTTTAAGGTAGCAATTTCTTGCAATTTGTTGGACATTTCTTGCCAAGTTGGTCATTGTCTTTTCCCTCCATACTTTCAAAAAACATCAAACCAATCTGCTCAGTTTTCAAAGGGTCAAATAGCTTGTGAAGGGCATCTGAACACAGCACAAGAAAACTGATGACAGGCCAGGGTTTAAAGGGTTAAAGGTCCCATATTGAAAAGGATCAGATGTCCATGTTTGTTTTTATTATAAAGCAGGTATAGGTGCTATATAAATTCTGTTTATCAAAGTATCAAAATGCTCAAACCACTGAGAATAGTTCATAATCAGAAATGCTATGAAAGCTACAGTTATGAGTAATTTAAATTACCAAAATCAGAATCAGAACTGGGTTTTAATGCCAAGTGCATTTACACATTTCACACACAAGGAATTTGCCTTGTTGTGGGTTTTTTTCAGGTTATTTTCTTGTTGTTTGTGTTTTTTACTTTTCTTCTATTGAATTTTTTAAGGTCAACTTCTTGTACCTTTTCAACTTATTTGGCTAATTTTGGGCAAAGTTTTGTTATGTTGCTCAATGCTCCTTCCCCATGTTTTGAGAGAAATCAAACCACTTTGCTTAGGTTGCTAAAACAATAGACAGATGGTGAATTTAGGTGTTTTCAAGCAGACGATATGAGATCAGTAGTTTTTTGAACAGTAAAGCATGTAAACATGTTCAAGTATCAACGTGAAAATAAGATTAATATGGGATCTTTAATTGGGGTCTCTGTGTGTGTTAAGCTGTGTAAATAGCTGCAGTGGATCTCCCATTAGACTCTGGAAACATTACACAGCTTTATTGATCTCAGGAGATGTGGTTTGACCTCTGGCTGGACAGGCAATCCCCAGAGCGCCGCGTTCCTTCACCCACACCAAACACATACACAAGCTTCGCTATTCATCTTCACCAGCAGTTCGCTGATAGAGTTTGTGCAGCGATTAGGAGCCGGCGCTTAAAACCACACACACCAGAAATCATGTCAGGGACCGTGTCGCTCCCTCCATCCAACCCCATGGGCAGCGCAACGCTAAGCCTCGCTCCCGGAGAGCTGCAGAGTCGGCAGCTTTCCTCATCTTATCACCATCTTGATTGAACCAGTTCAGCCATCTCTGCGCTCCCCTGATGATAGATACAGAAAGTGGGTGGCTTTAAAGAGATCTTCCTCGCCCCCCTCCTCCTCCTCTGCACCAAAACAGCAGTGCGCAAAGAGTGGCGGGGAAAGTGCTGACTGGCACCATGGCCCCCTGTCGGCCCTGGGGCCCTCGTACTTGTTACGGGTTCATTATCGGCAGAGACGAAGTCATAATCTATTCTGTCCCGTGGCTGTCGCCGCCTCATTGCTGCACACATCCGAGCAAGGCAGCAGGGCCATGACACCGGGCGCCTCCCGTTTCTCCCCTCCCCTTCTTTTCTCGTCTTCTATCTCAACTTAATAAAAGTGATGAATAAACAGGGACGCTGTTGTAAAGGAACCTGTGAGAAAACCGCAGTCAGAGAGCACCCTGTGGTGATGGGTGTTCAAAAATATCACTCCTCCTCCTCCGATCGCACCGCAAACACACACACTGAGGGGCAAAACATGCACACACACACACACACACACACACACACCGATTCAAGCCACACAAAGTCGCTTGCATTGTGAAATCTGTCTGATGTTGCGTCTTTTCTTTCACTGAGACTTTTGTCATCTTCATTGCAGTTTTTTTTTTTAGCTCAAAGGCCTCCTTTAAGACCTTGTCGTTGAGCAGTCTTTCTGTCTCCACCCTCCCCGTCTCTGACTTACTCTTTATGTCCCTTTGCGTCTCTCTCTGTTCCCCCCCTGTGATCTAGAGTTTGGGTGTTATTAGGTGAAAGATGTGCCACGCATATGATGACTCATCATGTCACTCTGTCATCTCCCTCCCTCCCAAACTCTCTCACCGAGTAGAGCTCTCCTCGCAACTCGCATGTGCCGTAGGATACGGAGGGCCTCTCACAAACGCTGTCATTTCATCCTCACACATTTTTCCATCTGACACAGACGTCAAACCACCACTTTCCCAAAAGCAGCAGGCACCACATCAACAGACATGCACTTGCAGTCTTGTCGCTGCCTTGTTGTCTGAGAGTAGCATCACTTTTTTTTTTTTTTTTTTCTATTTTAACACACCTTTTTTCCTTCCAGCGTGCACACGCTTCAAATTCAAATTCACCAAAGGCTGTGATGGAATATGACACGCTCATAATATTTCCAAGGCCCTGGCAGATAGCTCTAACAGCTTACTATGCATGTTTTCTGACCTTTGTTTTATTTGTTTCTCTGCCACACTGACCATTGAACCTGGGCTTTGTTGGAAATGGCAGATAATCTCCTGCTTTGCATGGGCAAAGCTTTTCCCTCCATGGAGCCGAGAATGTGTCTATCTCCTAACCCTGAGGCAGGGCCATTCTCTAGCTCGAGACAGAGAGAGAAAAGAAAGGGAGGGAGTCGGCAGAGAGAGGGAAGAATGGAGGGAGAGCGGTAGAGGAATGGAAAAAGCAAAGGCATCTGCAATGCAAATGGGTGCCCTGCAACCCTGAATAATTCAAAGTGTTGAATGGAAATCTTGCTTTTCTGATCCCCTGTCATTAACTTCTGCCGGAGTGGGCCATTCTCATTTGGGCTCTTTTGGCCTGCGCACCTCCCATTCTGTAGCGCCCCCTCCCTCCCCTTCTCTCACCCTCTCCCTCTGTACTTTTGCTCTTGCCCACTTTACCTCTCCGTCTTTAGAAACCGCTCTCTCCCTCCGCTTATTCATAGAAACTCTGCACGCCTGTTGCCCTCCCGTTTCCCTCTCAGGTCCTCTTCACTGATAAGCCACGTCGCTTCCTTCCTTGCGAACTGTTTGAAAAGAATTGAGAGAAGAAGAAAAGCGGCCCCACTCTGTTTTTATGGCCCTAATTTCCTTGTACAGTTGATCTGTGGATTATACGCTGCCAGCAGCCATGGGGGATACAGATGGTGAACCTTTGTGAGGGGCCCTCTCTAAGCTCTTCCTATTAAAAGAACGGAGAGAAAGGATTATCTCTCACTTGCTGAATATCAGATTCATACACAATGCAGCCGGTGTGTTCATTGAGCGAATGCTGCTCCCTTTGTTAATTGCCGCAGTGGTAGCAGTGGTGGAGTTTGTGCGCCCTCTTTTTTTTGTTTCTCAGTCTAACCCCCCCCGCTCCAAGCTTCATTTTTTGAAAAGTAAGATGTTTGATGTTACAATGCACTCAGCTTGCCTTTGTCACTGCTCTGGTGAAAATTCTATTTTAATGTTTTGGTTTACTTTTTTCTTCTTTTTTTTTTTTTTGTTTTTTTCTTTAATGTGTTGCTTTCTGTGTCCGTCTGCTGCTTCAGCCCCCATTGAGCCGAGAGGGAGCGGCTTAATATATTATTTGATGGATTAGAGCCTGAGCGTTTTTGAATAATTCATTCTAGGTTATTAATGTGACTGTCAGCCGCTGGTGTTTCATATGCCCCTGACTCTGGGTTTTTATTGGTCACTGAAAGCCCACAGACATTGGAATTCTATTCCCAAACATAACACTGTACAGTCGGCATGGCTGTCTGCATTAGACTCGTGACTGATGCGGAGATTCATTAGCGGCCGGCCTTCTCTGGCCATGACTGATATCCTCTACGCAGCAGCGGGTGAAAACTTGGTTAGAGTTTGTACAATTTGTTCTCTCCGACTTGTATCAGATTTGTGTGTTGAGGTTTTTCATCTATTCGTTTTGGGTTGGGCTCCATTTGGCTCAGGTTCCATTTTTTGGTCCCAATTTAAAGAAAGAAAATAGAAGATTGCCTGTTTAAGGCGGGAATATCGCTGCGTTATGTCACCTCGTCTTTGTGTATTTACGGTACAATTGTGGAATTTGGCTTCGGCTGTATGAATAAATGACTTTATTTTGAATCAAAAATCAAAACATATTAGAAACAATCAAACCAAAAGTAGTGTCAGAAAACGAGTAAGAGAAATAAAGCTTATATGTACCTACCCCTTGCTCATTTTTGTCCTTAAACTCACATATTATTTCAACTAATTTATAGAAACAACCATCCCGGGTTTACTTTCCACCCAAATGAAAAAAATAAATAAATGTCTATCCCAGGTTTATTTACAATCAAGATATCTCGCAGTGTTACAAAATAAAAAGAAACAAACTTAACACAGTCTCTCCTCATACATATACCTGCCAAAAATGCATTTTTTGTATATTTTATAAAATTGATTTATTTTCTTGCTTTGTTTCATGCCGCCTTTGTTTGGTTTCTCTTGGTTATGAAGTGACCAGTTATCCCAATAGTGAATAGGATATTCGAGTATAAATGCACTGAACTTTGACTTCTAAATAGGGGCAGTTCATCCCAGAATTGAAAGTAGATATTTTTCCTCTCACCTGTAGTGCTATTAATCTATCTAGATTGTTTCTGTTTGAGTTGCCGTCTGTTGGAGACTTCGGCTGTAAAGATGTCGCTCGGCTTGTGGGGCTCAAAGTGCCAAAAAATACTTTTGAAAAACTTGCAATGTCTCTCTCCAGAAATCGTGACCCAGTCACTCCGTATAATCCACAGACCTTTCTGTTAGCAGTTCCTTGTAGGAACTATTTTTCTTTATTCAGAAGTACAACCACCAACCGAATCACTGCACAAAAGGAAGCAGGTGTTTACTGTTAGCTTCCCACCATAAAGTTTTGCATCTTGCACTGGCATGAACACGAGCCTCTTGTCTGTGAGTTGATGTGTGCTTCCTTCTGTGCTGTGATACGGTTGGCGGGTGACGTTTGGTCAAAAGAAAATAGTCCCTGCATGAAACTGGTCACAGCAAGGTATTTAAACCTTTGAACTCTGAACAAATTTTTGTTATTTATTTCAAAAACACGGTGAAATAAAGGCAGTGAGTAACGTGAGATGTTCCACAATTTCTTTTTTAAATGTCTAGGGAAAAAAAGAAAAAAGCAAGGTAAAAACTATATTTGTAATTGTCATAATTAAATATTTTAATATTTAATTTAATTTAATATTTTGTTTTTTTTTTCTGGGCATTTCCTTTTTTATTTTATAATTTTTTAAATTTCACTTTTTTTTTTTTTTTTTTTTTTTTTACTATTTTTTGGGTAATTTCCTTGTACTTTTTACAAATTTCTTGCTAATATTTGTATCATTTCTTCCTTCATTGCTTATGTTTTTGAAAGAAATCAAGACGATATGCTCAGGTTTCAGGTTACAATTATAGGCTAAAATTATATACATTTACATATACATATATGTTTAATGAGGGATGTGATAAAAGATCAGTCACATTTCCCTGGAAGTTTAAGAAGGGCCTCCAAATCCAGTGTCCCCATCACAGTGTCAGTGATTCCTCATGTGCATATTTTGGGCAGGTTTACCTCGTAGGCCTCCTTTATTGTACTCTGGCTTCACTTGCAGCTCCGACAACTCAGTGTGTTGAATGCGCCAGAGCTCTGAGACTGCAGAGTGATTTGGCCCGGGCATGATGTTACTGCGAGATGAGCTGCGGAGAGATGCTAGCATATAATTGCCAGTGGAGTTGGCTGGGCGTCTTTGTGAGCTGTGTATTCAGGGCGTCAGCTGCAACTTTGCAGGCTGACGGGGTGGACTGTGAAGCACAGATCTCCGTTTTATGATTGCGGCAAGTTGTGCGATTGATTGGATCGCTTTGGGGCACACTTTTTGCACGGACAGCCGCCTTGTCAAGAGCGCTCTCGCTAGAATTAACTGCATATCTTGGTTTCTTCATCCACGGACCCTTTGATTGACACCAAAGGTGTTGCTTTGAGATTTTTAATACCTTTTTAAATCCCTTGAGGCTCTCGTGGTTTCTCCCTTCCTCCCTGCTCACCCTCCACCTTCTCCTTCCTCTTGGAAGAAGTTTTGAAAATCTAATAAGAAGAAAAAACTTTGAGTTTCAATGACTTTGAGGCCTTCATTTGGTGTACTCTCCAAATCTGCTGGGTCATCAAAACCTGAAGAAAACTGCCTCCCAGCTCCACCCACGCACCCCCAGCTTCCGTGTTCACACACATGAATGCATTATGAGTGATAGTTGAAAGACGTTCAAAACATGGTCCTATGAGGGAGTTCCTATCCTCCCACAGCTGGTCTCCAGAGGAAACATCTGCTGCGTAGCCGCGTCTAGAACTGAGGTCCACATTATGGTAAAACCACAAATCTCAGTGCTGATGCTTAGTGGAAAACATCCTGCAAAGAACCGCTCCCCTCTCCAGAGCCCTCTGCGGTCAGCCTCAGTGAGACGCTCACACCGACATGCCAAGATTATAGAGGTCTTGCTTACCGATACACATCTGCAAAGGGGTGTAGCGGCCTGCGGTGTGTGTGTGTGTGTGTGTGTGTGCACTTCAAGAGGACTTTAGATTTATAGATGTTGATTTATGGGTCTGTAGTGTTTCGATATTTGAATGGTCCTAAGCAGAATGTCAGTCTGTCCGGCCTTGATGCAGTTCGGAAAATCGTATGCCCATCGGCCACTGTGGTGTTTGTGCCCCTTTCATTATGATGATGATTTGTTTATATTTTTAAATTAAAAATATTAAAAATTAAAAATGCTGTCGTGAAAGAACAAAAAAGTCACGATATTAGTAGGCCTATTTATTTCAACAGAGGTAAATAAGAAAAAGAAAAATAAACATTTCCATTTCAAACAACCTTTGCATTTGAATGCACAATGAAGTCCCATTCATTGGTATGAAGTGCTGCTGGAAAATGCCGTTCAGTTATTCTGAGCACCAAACGTTTGGAGTAGCAGAGGCTAGTCTGGGCACCCTGCGCGACTCTCTTCAGCTTTCAGAATAATAACTACACGAAAGAAACCCACACAAATTTAAGAAAAGTAATATTCTCACACCCACTTTCCTTATTAAACAGAAGTGCAGCTGTACAGCTTTTGAATTTAACTTTCTCTCAGTGACAGACGACTGGCGAGGCTTAATTTTCTCATCCTAAAACACAATTCATTCAAACTCGACAGAAACAAAATAAAACTCACCCAAACCGTCTTAGTTATTCTTTCCAGCAATCTAGTAAGTATCCACTGTTCCAATAGTCTCCAACTCTGGTTTGGTTGAAATAAATCCTTAATTCACCAAGTTAGATGTAAAAAATCTGCTCTCTCTGCCTGCTGGCTGTTTACAGTCCTGAAACTTCTCCCTCCACCAGTAATGTCTTTCAGCTCAGCTGCATGCCCACCAGTAGAGACCGGAGACTGAGCTCTGGTGGTGTGTGCTGTGCACTTAACTATGTTTAAAAAATTACAAATAAATCTTCATTGTGCCTTGTAAATACAATGAGTTTAATACATTATTAAAGATACTATTGAAAAACTTACCCTGGTATATCATTATATCATGATACTGCCCAATCCTAATGTAAATACAAGTTACACTATACAGTCTAACATTAACAGTCAGCAATAGATAATTTTTTAAATAAAAACATTGCATTTTTATTTTTTGCTGAGGTGTTACACTCCATTAAAAAGGCAATGCGTTTTTAACTGGAATCATATATTTTTGTAAAACCAAAATTGTGGGTTTTTTTTATCTTATGGCCTTGATGTCCTGGCATGTGGTCTTTGTGCTCCAGGTCAAGTGCCCTTTATTTTATGATATTCCAGCCCTGGCCACATTCACTGCAGGACTTCTCAGTCTAAAACCCCCCATTAACTAGTGCCTCCCAAATTCACAAGCTACTTTCATTATTTCACCACTCAACTAGATTTTTATATTAGTAAAGGGCCTCCAAATGAATGTGCGCCTGTGACTTGCCAAAGTAGCTGCTAGGGTGAGACAAAGTTGTCGGGCTTAATCAAATTTTAGGAACATTTGGGAAATGGCTGGTAGTAATTTCCCACTCTGTTTAGAAGTAAAGGGCATGCAAGGCAGATAAAGTGGGTGTGCATTTGTGTTTGTCTTTGTGCTACGTGGTTTGTTTGTATTTCTTTATGGTCTTGGTTATGTAGGCTACATCCTCACTGTTTGTGTGTGCGCACGTGTGTGTGTGTGTGTGTGTGTGTGTGTGTGTGTGTGTGTGTGTGTGTGTGTGTGTGTGTGTGTAAATGGCCTGTTAGCCATCTGAAAGCAGTTTCCCTCCCCAGATGATGAATCTCTCATATGTTTTTGATGTTGTCCATGAAAGCAGTTTGCGCATTTAGACTTGCAACCGCACCGCGCCCCATTTCCACTGGCTCATTTATGCACATAATAAAAACCTCTGCACGATTGTATACCCAATTTGCCAGGTGGTTATTGCTTTCTAAATTGAATGAGCCACCCTAAGTGTGATGGTTCGAAGTTGTACGCAGCTTAAAGGCACCATGATAGTTCCACTGATTTTAGTAGAAACAGTAGAAGAGCAAAACAACAAAACACACAAAGCAGAGTCGACTTGTGCAAAAGGGGCTGACTATTTCAACTGAATGAGCTGGAGACGCTGCATATCTTTCCCATAGAGGGAGAAATTTGGGATACTTGTCTTGCTCTTTGCTTGCTCTTACGGCAGTTCTCTGCAATTTACGGAATCGAATTTCTTCCTTTTGTCGCTTGTCTTTTGTGTGTGCGTTTCTGTGTTGGTGTATGCACACGCTTTATGAAATGTGTTTTTTTTCCCCCTTCACAATTCATGTTGGATTCAGCACATTCTGTTTGTTATGTGGACATCTGCACAGATAAGTCATGCCCGAGTGTGTAGGCAGGTGACAAAGAGGACATTATACTTTAGTCCACACCGTCCATGAAAGGGTTTGAGCATGAAGTCTGGATGTGGGCTTGTATGTGTTTGTCAGACCTATTCATGACAAAAGCGCAGCCTGCCTCAAGTTTGATGTTTACGTGACCTTGGCCAGTTCCATCTCACCGTAGTGATGCAACCTCCTCTTCCACCTCTTCCTCCTCCTCTTGTACTCTGGCAAGGGGGAGGTGGATCTGCACAGGAACCCCAAGGTCATTTTCACTACTGAAAAGCAATAAAAATGCACTCCTACTTTTAATAAAGCAATTATAACTCATTGCCGAGTTCAATTAATTTTAAGTTTCCATTAGCAGAGAAGTCTGAAATTGCCTCAGAATTGCTAGATTTTTTTTTGTCTCACACCAGCAATATACTGCTGGAATATAATGCTTTTCACACTTTAGATTTGTGTGGGTTTTCGCATGTTATAGAAAGTCTCCCCTGCACAATTTCCAGCAAATACTCCACACAGTTTGCACACACTTTCTGATTATTGTATTGATTTTTTCTTTCTTTGTTTCCTGTTTTTTTTAGGTGCTGTGTATTTGGAAGGAGGCTTGGAGGAGGCCCGGCAGCTCTTTGGTAGACTGCTTTTCAACACTGGGGTACGAACAAAATCTTTTACTCAGCTGTAATTTGGTTTCTCTGTAGTTTTATATACAGATTGTGTATTTGCATGTCTTTTTGCGGACGCTCGTGCGTGTTTGTGTGTGTGTGTGCACACATCAGTCACAGAGATGAGCCACGGACATGCTCGACAAGATTTTCCTATTTCGATTTGTATGTAATGTTTTCACCAGACCGGCCTCTTTTATTCGTTTAAACCCACACACTGCATGTTTTGGCAAGTACCACATATTGCACGATATTGTGGCCTTGCCAGCCTTAGAACCTGAGATCTCACATAATCTCGCCTTACCCTGCAACGCTTTTGACTAGCTGCTTATTGCGTGCACACTGATATGCCCAAAGATAAAACAATAAGACAGAAAAAAAAGAAAATCTGGATGAAGTCGTAGTTTGGCTGGTGTATTTTGCGAAATGAACCGGAGGTGTAGAACAGTGCAGTTTGCCAGTTTTTGAGCAGGACACCTGCTATTGTTTGAGTGTGTGTGTGTGTGGGATCAGTGGGCATGAATAATTGATGAATGGATCAGTATTTGCATTTATCTTGGCAACAAATGTTATGAGTCAATTAAATAACTTGCAGCACATCTAGTATGTAGCAGCAGGCTTTTGGTCTAATTGGCTGTTGAGGGTGTTTGTCTGAGATTCCGTTGGTGACTCCCACACTGCAGGACACACGGCGATCTATCAAACATGTTTGATCATCACCGGTAGTCTTTGAGAGATCAGATCAGAGGCTTCAGGACAAAATCTTTGAAAACCTCATACTGCAAAACAGCTGAGGAAGATTGTCATTAATTGGGGATCATCCCTCTGGAAACAAATTTGCTGAAAACTTATAATACTATTAATACCAGGATTCCCATGGCCATGACATTCCTGTAAAAAAATTGAAAATCTGTTTTCCAGGCTTAGGAATGGTTTAGAATCAATGGAATATTTTGAAAAGTTTTGAATATACAATTAAAATCTGACATTGATTATACTTAAAAAATATAGGAAAAAAGTTTACTTAAAATGTTGATATATTTAGTTAATTTTGTAAAGTTGTTGCAACTTAAAAAAAGTTTAATTGAATCAATATTTCTACGTTTTTAGCAACTTTAGTAAACTAAGTTTACTGTGCTATAAATCTGTATTTTGCTGGTTACAAGTTAGTCAGTCGTATTTGTATTAACTTCATCATTGACAAAATCCTCTTTGTGATGATCACGGTAAGTCAGACTAACTTGGTGTACTGAAGTTTCTGATACTTATAAAAGAACGAGGTAATTCGACTTCTCATTTTGCAGTTACAACAACTTCACAAAACTATAGCTGTGCAATTTTAATGTGCAACTAGTGTGAATATATTTTTTTTAACTTTGCATTTTGTGTCTTGTTTATACTATTTATATTGTTCTTTTATGCTTTTTTATGCAGCTGTAATAATGCATTTCCCCGTTGTGGAATAAAGGATTATCTTATCTAAATTTTCAGCAAATATAGTAATTAAATATAAAGTAATCATTCATTAAAATTAATGGTTATATTTACTTTCCTTTCTCAGGGCAGTCAGTTTCCAAGATTTTTTTAAGTAAGATCTGCTGGTCAGATTTTACAGTCTACATTGTTTTGGCTATTGTTTAAATCATAATCATAAAATGCTCAAAACAGGTGGTGTACCCATTCTGAAGTACTTAAATAAAGTCATTGAAATTAGGTGAAATATTATAGAAAAGTTCCTGTAAGGTTTTAAAAATTCTTCAGTAAAAATTAGTGGGAATACACTAAATTTTATATATTTTTATATGATTAAATGATTTTCTTCAGACCATTAAATCAGCCAATAATTCTATTTCAAATTTTATCTTTTTGTTTACTTTTTTTTAACTTTTTAAACATTTGGCCTTGATTTGTCTCCATGCTTTGTTAAATATACTCTGAGTCTCTTCCACTGTGCATGGGTTTGAAAGCAGACTGTAGAGTATTTGCCTCCACGTGGAGAGCTGAAATGACCTTGGTTCTGTTTCACTGTCACCCTCTGGCCATTAAGTCAACAGCAGTTATCAAATTATTGAGTTGTCGTGAATTGGAGGTCTTTATTTGTGTGATGAAAGATTCCTTTGTAAAGACTGACTTTGTGGAGTCACTAAACAGATGTGGATTTTAAAAAAGTACGACATTTCAAGTATTAACTTTATTATAAAGAGCAGCGTGGCGTATATTGGAACAGGCAGAGGATGGCTTACAGCGCTTATATGTCTGTTAAATGCTGTAGTCAACATACAAAGAGAAAGATGCACTCACAAAGATGTCTTCTAATGCAAAATAAACCAGCAGCATTAATCGCATCAACATGCCATAGCTAAAAGAGATACCTGCTGTTATTTATTTATTTATTTTTGTCACTCAGAGACAACAGATGAAAGTAAGGCACGCTTATGATAGAATTTCCAGATGCAGCATCCATGTGCAATAAGGAAAGAAAGGATAAAGACAGACGCTGTGTTTGAAAACATTCACTTATTCACTCAGAGGCTGTTCTCTGTGTAGTGTGCATTAAATAGTGAATTATATAGCGAAAGAACAAGATTTGGACACTACACTGGAATTTTCTGAACATCATTGCATCATTAGATGTGCCCGCTATTCTTGCGAAACAGTGGCACGACGGTTACCATGTAAACAAACCGAGTTCAGATGAAGGGAGGTTATATCAATGTTGCATGTTATGTTTTCTGTTAAATCCCCAAAATACATTTTATAATAAAATTTATATCACATGTAAAAAATGGGGAAGCCACACACACTCATCGCTCCAATGTGAACATTTATGATGCCATTTTTATTATCATGAAGGCATTAAATACCAAAACATCGATAATAATTAAGCTGATACGTTCACATTGGAGTTGTGTTGCAGCTGTGCTGCTTCTCCAATTTTCCCAAAACATACAAAAACTAGGCTGCCAGTGTTCAAGACAGAAAATGCTAATACTAATACAAAATTTGCGCCAGCTCCTTCCATTCTCCTCCTCCTCTGGAAATACTTGAACCCTTTGCACTTTGGTTACAACAGTAAATGTAGGGTACAATGTATGCAAACTCAAATTTGCTGTGCATCGTGTGTATTTTACAGTGCACTATATAGTGGATGAAACTGCTGAGAATTCAAACACTTCTTCAAAATGGCGAACACACTGTACAGTGCACTATTTCTGTCATAGGGAATGGTTTCAAACACAGCTAGAGTGTGTTATGGATATAAATTTTGGTCATTCTTAGATGAAATCAATCTGTATTTTGTGTACTAAGAATAATAACAATGAAACCGCATCACAGGATCCTAGATTAATTGTGAATAAGGACAAGCAAAAAGCAAGGTCTTAAAATCAATTCTAAAACCTAATGGGAGCCTTTAAAAGGATGGCCAAATGTTTGATATGGGATCTCTATTCTTTGTTCTTCTATAAAGTGTCTTTTCAGCATTTTGAACTGCCAGAGATGAGTGCGGGCTTTGCAGCTTATGCAGAAAAACAGGAATTAAAGTGGTCAATATAAAAGTAATGAAAGCATGAATGACTTTCTTCAAATCTGAAAAGGATGAAGAACATGATTCAACAGCCCTTTGTATATGGCCTTCAAAGCCAGAATAAAGGCATCTGTCATGTTTCAGATAAAGTTTAATGATTTCCTTGTGTCAACCAGGCGATTCTGCACAGAACAAACAGAGAATTTTTGGTATAACAGATACATCTTTCCTAGATGAATTTGCAAAAATAATCCTCTCCTATTTTAGGATTGCAGTTTAGCTAATATAGAACTGTCCTGAGTTAAAAGGGTAGATTTTAACCAGCTTTGTATTAAAACAATGAGCAACTTTAGAAGGTATAGTTTGTTTTGGACATTTTCCTCAGCTTTTTTAAAATTACTTCCCAAATGTGCCAATCTCTTGCCATTTGTTGAACATTCTTTTATTTATTCCCATGTTATTGAAAGAAATCAAGCCAATTTGCTCAGGTGTCAAGGTGTTAAATGCTTGTGAAGGCGTCTAAAAGCAGCACAAGAAAAGTAATGTTGAATCAGATTTCAAAGGGTTAAAGTTCACTAAGGCATTCTATAATAATTTCAAATACTTGAGAAGAAAATGTACCTCAGTCATCAAATGAACGGTTATAGTTAGTATTTAATCAGTTAAGATAGGAGGTCTTACAGCATCGAGTTTGAGAATTTCTTCTGTAATTAGAATGTAGGATTGTTTCCTGTTTTTGAAAGTTAAGATAAGCAGTCAGGTGTTTTTATGTAATGAGGCCCCATGTATCTGCGCACATTATATAGGATGGCTCCGTGAAAAAAATGGCTGGCGACATGCCACCAATCCCCTCCAATCTGACAGCCAATCATGTCAGTTGTAGTACTGCAGCAATGCTCTCTACAGTACAAGTTGTACAAAAAAAAAAAGAAAAAAAACAACTTTATAGTGCATATCAATCAAAAATACAGCCAAAGCCATTAAACGCAGTCATTATGCTTAACCCAACTGTAAAGTAGAACCACAGTAAGATCACATATTTAATGCAGTGCTGCTGTGGATGCTGAGGGAGTGAATTGGTTAGGCTGCATGTGACTGAGATTCCCAAGAGAAGTTGTGCAAACCAAAGTTGAGTGATTTTCAACTTTGGCTTGAGGGTTTTGAGACATGCTGACTGAGGATTGAAATAGTATGGCTTGTCACCCCCCTGCTGAATCCTCCTGATGGCTGCTCTGTCATACAAAGCTGAGAGGAGACAGATGGACACAGACCAGAAAGCCAAACACCAGCCGGGTGGTGATGATGGGTGTGGGGGTGGGGAGTTGTGGGGGCAGACCAGAGAGATGGACGGACACAAGGTGAAATAGCATTTCTGTGGTTTTCAGGACCGCTTGAATCCTTGCTGTATTTCTAGTTTACCATGTCAGAATGGGTCTTTGCACAGCACATTACCAAACTAATGAGAAGCAATGCAGAATTGAGGGACTCTACAGTTTCCTTTATCACGCCCTGCAAGGTTTTGCTGCTCCCATTTGTCGGTACGGTATTCCATTCACACATGGGCGATCAATCCCATACGCTCCTTTTCTCTCTGTAACAACAGGATGCTGGCTGGTGTCTCTCTTTTGCTCCCTCTTGTTTTCTCTGTCTTTCCATTCTTTCCTCCCTCTGACACTGCAGGATGTCATTACCCCCACAGATGTTTTGCTCCAGTCCTCTTATGACAAGTCAACACAAAAGCTCCACAACTCCGGAGGTAGAATTCAGAATTGACTACCTAAGACAAAGCATGCATGTAATTTCCACCTCAAGACCCAGCCAGACAAACAGCAGTGCCCCCCCCCCTCCTTCTCTTATTCTGTAATTGGTATGGCATTCATGGCCGGAGCGCAACAGTTATTTCCGTCCCCTTGTTTTTCTCTCAACATATCACCTTTGCCGGCGCCAGTTCCCAAACAACAGGGCTCTCGTCGAGGATGGAATCTAGCTTCATTGCACACAGAAGCCCGGAGGAAACAATAGATGCTAATTTGCTAATGATGTTACTGTGGAGGTTATTAAAGCTTCAGCAGAGAGGCAGGAAGCAACTTCTTCAGGGGGAGCTGCTCGATTGCTCCCAACCTGGACTCAACAGCAGTGCAATATTGCCTGGAAAAGATGTCGGTGCCACCACGCTGTCCCGAGGGGAGAGTCTTTTCTGAAGAGCAATCATCATAATGATGATCTCAAGAGTTACCCACGGGCTAATCTGTTGGCTTTTATTAACCACCGTCACTACCCCACAGGCTCGCACACCAAATTAAGCAAAGGTTGCTGTGACAACGGAGATGGTCACCATGGCACTGCCATTGTCTCCCTTGGTAGTTAAGCATCACAGCCTTCTTTCTACCTCCCTCACTTCTGGGTGAAGTGCTAAAAAGGGTTTTAGGGTAGTTTGCGTTCAACTGACTCAAGGAGAGAATATAAACAGTTTAAATCTTTCAACCTTTTCTGTAGACGTTGATGTTCTTAAAGAAGTATTTCACGGCTTAAGAGATTGCCTTTTAATAAAACTAGGATGTCTATGCATTAGAGGGATGCAAATACTTTTAACTGGTGCTACATGACCAGAGAAAACGGAGAAAAAGGACACTTTTGCTCAATGGGTCTAAAACCTACAATTACCAGAATGCACTGCATCCTTACCTGCACTGATTTGATGAATAGAAGGTAGCAACAGTTCATTTACTCATATGTCAATTTTATATATATATATATTTTTTTTTTTTTTTTTTTTTTTCTGACATTGCTTTGTAAAATCTCAAAATAAATGCTAACATCAAATTAAAAAACAAAATTAGAAAAAACAACAACTTCTCATAAAAAGCCAGGAATCTCCCAGTAACTTTTTGGCATGACTGAAAGGTTTTTTCTAACAAACATTTGGGCAAATTGTCCTTAAAATTAATTTTGTATTTGTTGTTTTTGTTTTATTTTTCTTTTGATTTCATTTGATTTATTTCATTATTTTTTTCAATTTTGATTACTGTAAAATTAGTCTTAAATTTCATCCCTGGTGGCATTAAAAAGTCTTAAATCGAACATGCCGTAAGCTGTAGGAACCTTGTAGTAGAGTACTAAAAGTTTAATTTGAATTTGCAGTATTAATAATTCATATTATGAAAAAATCAATACTTAGTACTTATACTTGCGTCTGTGTATTGGTACAGTGTTGCCATGCAAAATATTGCAATACTTTGTTTGTTGTTTTTTTTCCCTTCACCCCTCCTATCCACATTGTTTTGATACAAAGCTGGTCGAAAATCGACCATGTTTCTTTTGAACAGTGCTGCTACAACTTTGGAATTTAGTGGCTTTGCAGAAGTTGCCAGTAAATGTTTAACTGTGTTTCATCATCATGACTTTCCCTTCTTCTTCTTGGTCTCTTGGGGCACCGGCAGACTGTGCTAGGCCTCCATGCTCACACAGGTGAGAGACTGGCTGGCGCCTCCCTCCACACTAAGGTCACCTGGCTGGCTTGCAGCAGCACTGACCCCTCTGTCTGTTAGATGGATCCAAACAAGCTCTTCCTGCATAGACATTATTTGTTCATGTTCCTTTTATAAGAACATCCACTGGACATGGGCCTTTTCTGAAAATAATTTCTGTTTTCTGACACGTAAACTTCAAACAATACTTTTCACTCAGCTGCTCTTCACCTCTTCGTCTTCTTTCCACTCTCCGTTGAAATGTGTGCAGTTTGTATGCTTTGTCGTGTGAATGAGAGCATGTATGCCTTCTGCACCGTGTCCTTGGTTTGGTAATAGCGTGGAGGATGAATGCATGTGCATATTCACCTACCAGTTTCCATTCACGCAGAGTTTTCTGCCCACCGTGAAAGTTTTTCTCTTCGCCTCGACCCTATATCACGTGATGGACCTCACAATAGAGTCTAAATTCGTGATATGTGGAAGATCACCTTGACTATTCACTGACAGAAGCCTTCGTCTTGGACTTAGGGCTGCTTTTATGTTGGTATTGATCAGCGACGCTATCTCTTATCGATCTCTCTGCTGCAGGACTACGTTTGATGGATTGATTGGCAGCCTGTAGCTAGAGACCAATTTGTCAAGGAGCACTGGACCTTGTCAGAGAAGAGCACCATTATGTCCCAATCATGGATGGCCAACAATCCTTCGCGGGGGGGGGGGGGGGGGGGGGGCGTGTGGGCAGAGGTTGTAGTGGTGTTGACTATTCACGGTTGGCTTGTGAGCCTGGAGTATGTGCGGCGTGCCTCGACTCCCTCGGGGTTGTACTGATTGAAGCCCACCTTTAAAACGGAGATCATAGGCGGTTTCACCAAGTTGCCTTTCATTTTGCGCTTAATTTCAACTCTCATTATGGGGAGGCCGTTGACATTCAAGTAAACATGTTTGCATATGTTTTTCTTTCTTTTTTTTTTTTTGTTTGTAGCACAAGAGCTCCATCCTCGAAATGGCTGGGATTCAGCTGCTGCACATGATGATTTGTTCCCCCAGTAATTATACCTTCCTCGTGCTGAGGGAGAGAGAGCCGTGAGAAAAAAAAAAAACTGTTGTTATTCTTAAATCCCCACTCGATGCTGGCTTAATCATTGTCTGCCTTGTCTTTGGAATGGCTGTAATTGAAACATTAGCTGTTCGGGTCTATATACAGCATGTGGGCGGATCGCGTGCGCCCTGTGGATGGATTTTAATCATAAGCCTCGATCACAACCTGAAGCAACTTGTGTGTACTTCACTTCCTCTCTCTTTGTTAATTTTCTTGCTTTCTTCTTGGTCTCTTCCCTTTCTTCCTCGTTTTCTACATGCCAGCGTGCATCTCATGCTTTAGATGCATCACGTTCATGTGAAATTGTGAGTTGGCAAAATCACGACACTAAAATCTGACAAGTTGTTCTTTCTCAAAAAAAATCTAGGAAACTGATTGCCTTGAAAAACTTTTGTTTTTCTTTTTTTAAGTATCTACGTTCATTCATTATAATTCATTATTGTTGCTTTGTTACTTCTGTCCAACATCCAATCCAGTATCTTTATATTTAGTTATATGTAGACTCACAGTTACATTTTCTTACCTTTTTCAAGGCAATCTGTTTCATAGATTTTGTAAAATCAGCTCATCAGTTTTACAGTGTACGTCGAAGCAGTGGTATTGACGAGCACGCTCCGTGTTGACCTGATACCTGCCATTTACTCAGTGCTTTTCAACTCCAGTCCCAGGCTTGGAGACAAGCAACAAAAAGGAAGCATTTGCTCAAATGTATTGACCACGTTCATGAATTTTTCATCGGCTGCTCAAGGCGATGGGTTGCCAGCTGGGTGGGTTGGGAAGATGAGGCGCCCATTCGATGCCGCTGACCACACACAACCCCCCCGTGGGCTAGCACCGCATTTTAAAGGTTTATCTCCTTGAACCTTTTAAACACCTGAGTGATACTGTACTTTAGAGGCCCTCGCCACATTTCTATCACGGCGATGACTCACTCAACATTAGACCCCAGGCCCAAAACTGCTTCTGACTGGCGTTGTCCTTGGCAACAACTTGAGAGCCACAGCTTACTCTCCCTCTCTCTCTCTTTCTCTGCTTCTCGTGCTGTCTATTTTTCAGCCTCAGTCTTTTCTGCCGCTCCATCCTGTGTGGTTACCTCAGAGCAGGGTTGAGGAAACATGTTGATCTTCAACATATTTCTCTCCACAGGCAGGGGAGGCAAAGGGAGTCCAGCTCTGTCAGTGTGTGTCTCCAGAGACAACACACCTCTCAAAGCCAAATCCCACCATCCCCCAAACCGCAACACCCCTCGCCTTCCGCTCAAATCCACATCCCCACCCTCCCCCACGCTGCTCCCCGGTGGGTGGTCGATAGACAGACCTCTTGGTCTGAAAATGAGATGCTGTCTCATTTGCCGTTATTTCATCGCCCCCCTATTGGGGCTGCTGATGGCACCCGAAAGCACGTGGACCAAAGGAATGTGGATTGTCCCCGACGTTGAACCATCTGTGGCACATCATTGCCATCTCTGCCTCAAAATCTTTCTGTCTCACATCTGTTCACTGGTTTTACACCAGTATTGGGACACTGAGCAAAAGCAAAGCTAAGATGGCACAATCAACTGCTCTGTGATTGACGTGTAAGGTATACAACAAGAACACGAATCGAACCAAATCTCCCTAATCTTCTGTATCCACATATCCCACCTGCCCTTATTCCAAATCCTTTCCACAGGTTTCACACACACACACACACACACACACACACACACACACACACGTAAATATATTTCATGTGCTGCGTTCAGATGCCTTTTACAAGCTGTTTAACCCTTTAAATCCTGAGCATATTGCTTTGATTTCTTTTAAAAGATGTGAAATGTCAGAAATGTCACACCAATTGCAAGAAATTAAAAAAATGTGACAAGATAATGACCTGAAAATTGGTTTTAAATATGGTGGATAATTATTAAAAAACGGAATGGTTAAAAATGGCAAGAAAACTATACTTATAATTATTTTCATTATATTTAAAGTGCTCTTACAGATTTATTTATATATTATTTATTCAAGGGTCCTTCTCCTCATGGGGCCCTGGGTCCCACTTTTCCCCCCACTACAACGCCCCTGGCTGACATTACAACAGTCTGTTTAGCCTTTAGTTCTTTTAACTAACAATTTTCAGGTTTTTCCTCGTTTGTGCGGACTAAAGTCAGAACTTTAGGTCAGTGTAAAGGTTCCCTGTCCATCATCGACGGCAGTAAAACTAGCACCACCATTACATCACAGAAAGTGCGCAAGGCTGATGAAATCTAAGAAAAGAAATGTTTAGAAATCCACCTTATCATACAATGTTTTGTTTTGAAGCCTGGACCTTTTTTTTGTGGAGCAAACACACAAGTGGCTGTAATTGCTATTTACAATATCACACCATGTTTATTTTTTGCAGTTTATCATTTAAAATGTTTATTTATACCGTTTAGGTATTGTTAGAATAGAAATGTTGTTTTTGCACAGATGACCCCCACACTAAGGGTGGGGGGGGCACTGTAATTTCTTTCCTCCGACTACTCATCTCTCTTTCCCTCCTTTTCTGTCTTCGCAGGGCCTACAGGAGGTCTGGCTCAACTACCCACCACATCCCCTGCAGGTTGGTTAAGAGATGTTTTATTATTGATGTTTATTTTGGGCTGCGGTGCCTCTCATTAAAACTCAACTCACCCCAAACACAAAAGCATTTGAAGTTTTCCAGCCTGAATGTGTGTGTGTGTGTGTGTGTGTGCGTGTGTGTGTGTGTGTGTGTGTGTGTGTGTGTGTGTGTGTGTGTGTGTGTGTGTGTGTGTGTGTGTGTGTGTGCGTGCGTGTGCGTGTGCGTGCGTTTTGGTTTTTTTTTCTAACAGAGGTGGGCAAGCTGTTAGATATTTCGCCCGAGGCTGACTGGGTGCTTTATAGCTGTCACAAGCCCCCCAGTATCCCTCCACTAGTCTTCATTGTTCTGCTCCTGTGTCTCGCTGTTCCCCTTTTTGATCGAGACCCTAATCCGCTTTTTCATTTACCCCAGTCCCTCTCTTCCTCCTTGCCATTGCCTCTTTCTCTCCAGCATCATTCTCCCCTTCTCCATCATCGCTCCCTCTGTCTCCCCTCGCTCTCTCTCTCTCTCTCTGTTCTGCCGTTCTTTGCTTTGCATGATCTGCCCAGAAACATTGAACATGTCAACAGTGTTTGTTTGAAATTAGGATTTGGAAGAAGAGATCAAAGATGCCATAACAGGATTACAGTCCCGAATCACATGGGGCCTCCAGGGACCGTCAGGCATCCTTCTCTCTGATGTGTTTGTGTGGAGAAAGTGTTTCTTTGTGCGGATGCCGAGACTCGTCTTTAAGCAGTTTATTCTCTTCATCTCCCCGAGTGTGCACGAGTGTCGCTGCATCCTCATATGTACATTTTTGCATATCCATGTTTGGCACAAAAAAAAATAATGTTTGCATGCAGTACATGTTTGTTTTTTCCCTGTCTTTGCTCCCTCACCCTGTATGCTTCATCCCTGAATGCAGAGGATCCACAGAGCGCTGCGGATGTTTTTGTGCTCAGAATAAACCCATTGTACAGCAGTCTGTTTTCCTGGTGAGTGACGCAGCGGAGGGCCCAGCGGTGGGCACCTCGGTCAGGGTGGAGTCCTGGGGTCAGCCCTACAACCGCTCTGTGGTGCGAGGGGAAGCCTCCACAGTGTGCTGCATGAGTAGTCATTAGCCGCTTCTGAGCCGCGGCCTCATTACCACACAGTGCGCGTGTCTGAGGTTTCCTCAGGGTGGTCCCCTGTCAGTGGGGTAACGCCTGTTAAATTGTGCCAACCTCTTGGTAGCTTGATAGCGTCCTGACCTTTTGGCTGGAGATGATATAATCTAAGCAGTTTCACACAAGGAAAATCCCTTCATCAGTTATTTATTTCATTAAATATTTTATAATTGACGAAAGCCCCCAGGAGTTTTGGCAACATTATGCCCAAAATTGTTGCTGAGAAATAACAAGGTGCCCCCCCCCACCCCGACCCCCCGCCAAGATGACAAAACGGAGGTGAAAGAGGAGCTGTCTTAATGAGGTTTGAGCGGACGGCATGGCAGCTCGCCATGGCTTGGGTAATTAAGCGTACGCCCGTCTTTGGCATACACGCATACATTACCCTCGCCGCCGTCGCCGTGCCCCACAGAGCACGGTGGAATGCTTCGTGGTCGACAGCCATATCTTTATGTCTTTCGTGTTTGCTCGCTTCGCACTAGCGCATCATCACCCTGAAGCTCTCCAGAATAATTCACCGCAACGTCATTTACCTTCAAATTTTTTCTTTGGTTTATTGGGGAGATTCATGAGTGTTAAGCTTTTTTGGGGCCCTCAAAAGACCTCGGCTCTGATTCTGCTTTCTGTCTGGACTGAGCTGAAAGTGATGCTTTGAAGCCATTTCAAAAAGTGTTTTTTTTTTTTTTATTTTCTCATAACTGCTGTTGATTTTTTTCTCTCTTCACTTCGTTTGAAGCCTTGCTTCTGGCCATTCCCCCTGAAGGATAGCTCGCGCCTGTGAGGGGCTGAACTCGTCAGATGCCGTTAGTTGTGATGCATGACATTTAAACGCCTTTCGTTAATTAACAGAGGGAGGAAAAAGGCAGAAATGAAATGTTTCTTAGGACATATTGGAAGATGGAACCATGACATTACCGGCAGC
Source organism: Plectropomus leopardus (assembly GCF_008729295.1). Classification (NCBI taxonomy): domain Eukaryota; kingdom Metazoa; phylum Chordata; class Actinopteri; order Perciformes; family Serranidae; genus Plectropomus; species Plectropomus leopardus. The sequence goes on from NC_056483.1 coordinate 1,817,044, forward strand.
ACTCCAATTAAAATACTGAGTTTAAAGCTACATCTCTGCGCGGCACACTGGCTTGACATGGGAGACTCTGAGAAAGCTGTTTACTCGTCATTTCTTCACAAAAACACGGACAAAGAAGAAACTGGAAAATGACGAAAGTGGCCGTCTTCCCCTGGAGAGCCTTGAATGTAGCTTTCTTTATTCTTATTTTTGGGGCACTCTATGTTCGGCTAAATGGAGCTCGCTTACAGAGTCAATTTAATGTGCTTTAGTTCCTTTTGAATGTCCACATGAAATTATGTGGCTCAATGTTTCTGTTTTCCTTGGAAAAGATGTCTTGGTCAAGCTTACAGTTGTACCACGCAGAGACCAATTAGATGTTTCTAGCAGTCTAATTAATGCGCCCATAAGGATATCTCTTGATTCAACAAACACGCATGCAGATATTTTCATAGCATATCATTTCTTTTTCTAATGAGCACAGACACGAGTTAATACTGTAGTTAAATCGGGTCGCATGTTTTTTCGCTGAACCCATCTACCCCCCGAACTCACCAAGCCCCGAAGCCAACGTCAAAGACGTAATCCGCAGCAATTTCCACAACCGAAAACTATTCTTTCAAGACTTATCAAAGTCACAAGGCTGGGAGTCGGTGATAGTCTGTGCCTTACAAAGACCTACAGTACGACTGAGTCACCAGAGATATTAATTGACCGTTTGAATCACCAGATATAGAAAGAGAGAGAAAAGCGAGCTGTTTGACTTAAAACTTAATGACTAAGAGATTCCATCTGCTGCAGATCATCAGAGTTTGTTTTGAGGCAGAGTAATAACACACACACTAAACAGGCCCTCAAGCAGCACACACTGCAGAGGTTCATTTCATTTAAGGAATTTATTTGACGCTCTTATGTGCAACGACTTCACTGAGAAAGCAAGTGTTTTTGTGTGTGTCTGGTTTAAGCATCCTTGAAGTGGTCATGCTGGTCATTACTGGACACATATTTGGTTTGGCTTTTCTCTGCTGTGGATGAATACAAATAACATCACCTGCTCTATGAATAAAAACAATACGTTTCATTAGGAGTGAGAATTACCAGACTCCTCAGAGTACACTATTATTACAATAATTGAGTCACGATGCATCATTACTATTTTATCTTGCAATATGCTGAAAATTGCGATATTTTGCAATATAATATCTTTTTTTTCCCTGCAGACTGTGTCCCCAAAAGGAAAACTTTGTTTAACCCTTTGAAACCTGAGCAAATTGGCTTTATTTCTTCCAAAAACATGGAAAAAAGGGGCCACGGGTACAATTCCAAACTCGGCCCTTTTCTGCATGCAGTTACCTTTCTCTCCCACCTTCTGGCTTTATCTGTCCTATCTAATAAAGGCAAAAGCCCCAAAAATAATCTTAAGAAAAAAAACATGGAAAGAAGGCAGTGAGCAGCTTTAGAGGAAATGACCCAGGAATTTGTAAGAAATTTGTAAAAAAATAAATAAATAAATAAAAATAAATAAATAAAAAATAAAGCAGACAGAAAATAACCTGAAAATTTGCAGAAAATAACAATTTGGACAACAAACAAAAAAACAACAATAACAGGGAAATGACCTAAAAACTGCTTAAAACTGCTACCCACAGAACCCATTTTCATTCAGATATCTTAAGGTCAGAGGTCAAGGGACCACTGTGAAATAGCCATGCCGTTTTTCCATCTCATGCTGTGGTTGGTACCACTGGATTTTTTCACTCTTCTAGTTTCACATGATACCAGTATCATCATCCTTGTACAGCCTCTTAAAGACAGGAATTGCGATTAACAAGATTGAAGACTGCAGATTTCAATCGCACTGCAGTCAACACTGACAAACGTAATTTTAACTGAATTTTTAATTTTTTTTTTAAAACACCTGTGCTCTTTAATGACTGTGACACCCTGCAGGTCCACGTTCTTGTCACCAACCTTTCACACCCTTCTTTTTTTTCTTCGCTCAGGTCCAGGAACCTCAGACGGACAGGCAGCTGATCGAGACGTCCCCCGTCCTCCAGAAATTGACCAGCTTCGAGGACTCTATCGGAGTTTTGTTCACACATGTGCGTCTCCTGGCCAGAGCCTTCACCTTGAGGACTGTGGGGTTCAACCACCTCACCCTGTAAGTGCAAGTGTCGGTGTTTGTTTGTTGATAATGGAGTTACAGCCAATTAAAATGCAAAGTGAGGCACTGGTTGGCCAGATGTAATTTGCAGGGAGGCTGCAGAAGTAGCCAGACTTTGTCTGTTGCTCCCTTCAGAGGTGATGAGGCACGGTGCATTACAATATATAATATGATCTGAGATTCTGGGAGTTTTATCATACGTCGAGCATTTGAAATTGTTTTATCTGTTGTGAATGTGGCAGCCTCCCTCTCCCACATCATCATTATGTGTACCCCCTGCAGCTTATACATTTTCTTGCAGTCAGTGAGACTGCCTGAATATAAAGTGAAGCCTTGAATGTTTAGTTCAAAGATCCTTGAGGAAAGATAGCCTCTTTTACTGGTTTTTGGCCCAGTCCCTAATCCAAGGGTTTCGAGGGCTCAAGGGACTATGAAGTCCCCTTTATGTTTAGCGTGCGTATACCTAGGAGGCCATAACTCAGTGCCTCATGGGAAATGGGGTTTTGATTCACTGGGTATTGCAGGGCAGAGGGTTTAAAATTTCTCTTTTTCATGCAATGCAGCCACATCTCTTATTTTAAATTTGAAAAATCTGAAAAAATACCAGTCACTCAGTAATATGAATGAACTAACTGATCGAGGCAGTGTCAAAGCAGCAAATACCGTGTTCAGCAGTAAAATTACTGTTATTGTCAGTAGAGTCTTGCTTTGAAGAGAGAGAGAGACTTTGATTATACTGCAGAAGTTGTGAGAGGCGGATATTTTCAAACGTAATGATTCAGTTCTTTAATATTTTTCTCTGTTTTGGGTTCTCCAATCACTGTGCACACATGTGAGAAAAACAGTTTTCTCCCCAAATTCAGTGCAACATGGGGTAAATTATTGATACACAGATACAAAATATTCTTTCAAATTAGTTTTTTATCCAAATTTAATTCAAGCACACATATTATACATATGATATTACAGTATTCTGATTTTTTGTTTGGTTTTTGGGTTTTCTTTCCTTGTTAATTGCAACTTTTGACAGCAGCGCTGTGGTGATTTAGTTCTGACTTTGGAGATGTTTTTCCTCTCACCTTCTGCTGTGTCATTTGTTCAATAGCCAGCAAAGTTACAAACTCCTACAGTTCTTTCTAGAAATTGATTGGATGGCTTTTGCTTGTTTGTAACAAACATGCCACGGCTGTGAGGGTTCAACCTTCCTCTGTGATTGATAAATGTACCGTTTAACCGATTGCTATTTTCATACGGAAATGTATTCGCTAATTAGACCGCTCTAATCTGAGGCATTTCTGATTTTGAGTGTAAGAATGTTATTTGCAAAGGAAGCTTAACTCACTTCAGAGAGTTACAACAAAACACAATAGTGAGTTTGACAGCTAAAGCAAATTAGCCTTGGCAGCACACCTCTGATATCTTATTGGCAGGCAGCACTCTGTAATTGCTTGCTAAGGTTTGCCACAAGGACATTGCTCTGTCTCTGTGTGTGTGTGTGTGTGTGTGTGTGTGTGTGTGTCATGTACACACATTCACATACAGTACTCTGCTGTATTTGTTCTAATCCATCACTTAAATGTCAAAGCTCTACCCACTCATGGTCAGTGAAGTCGATTAGAGGTCCGCAGGTTTGTCTCCCACTGAGCTTTACTTTGAGGACTTTCCAACTCAAGGTTGATATCAATAATATTTTCTAACTTGATGGCATAACATCCAGCACCTTTTGCTCTCTATATTGAGACGGAAATGAAACCTAATGCATTTTTTATTTCACAGAATTATGTTTTATTTTTTTCCCGAAGCGAAGGGAAATAATTGATATATTTTCAGAATAATTTATGTTCATTAGTTCATTAGTGGCCAAAGGCAGGTTGACCTAAATAGAGCAGACTCATTTGAAAGCTGGAAAGGAACGGTGGCTGACCGTAAGGACCAAAGGTTAGACCAAAGTAGGTCACGCTGTCTTGATGGAAAGAAGAACGAGGTCACGTAACGGAAAGGAAGGTCAGACAATAAGGTAGGCAGCAGATGAGGAGAGAGGACCTAGGCTGGCCTTCGGCCTCTCACTTTATGCAGAAATAGAGGACAGAGTGACCTAGAAGAAGACAGCAAAAGAAGCAAGGAAGGGAGCTGACCCTGTTTAGAGGCAGTGGATACCGGAGGCTACTATCAGACAGCAGAGCTGTGGCCCCCAGGCGCTGGGCTTCCTATCTCCTCTCACAGCGGAAGAGCCGGGTGTTGCAAGAATTTCACTGTTAGTGAAAAAGGATTCATCTCTCTTCAAGTTTACTATTTGTCGAATTAAAGTGCATTTCTCTGTCCAGCTTTGAGAGTAGTTACCTGAAACATTAATGCATGTAATTATGTTTCACTAAAGTAGATTCAGGTTGCACACAATTGAAAGTTGAAGTAAATCGCCCGATGCAACGGTTCTGGCTATTGCAATTTTCAAAAGCTTAAACAGCAATAACACAAACCTCATTGCTGATTCATTCTCAAACACTGCAAATTACCTGCATCACAGTCATTCATATCAACCAATTTCAGCAGGAAAATACTGTGTAATGATAATGATGAATTGCCATCAGGTTCAGTAATTTCAGTAAGTTTCCTTTACAGTATTGTGCAGAATTTAAACAAGATGGAATGAAGCAGACTACTTTAATGAGGTGATTCAGCAACCAGATAGTTGTGCCAAAATCTGTAGCCCTGTTTGCACTTCCTCTTCAAGGCAGGAAGTTCACACTGTGATGCCAGTCGTCAATCATGACGTCAAAGCCCCTTCGTATAGCATTGCATTACTCGTTATTACCAAACTTACCTGAAATATTAACACTTAAACATTAGCATGATAAGAACTACATCAAATGAAACCATCCTTGGAAAAAAAAATTAAATTGATAAAAAATAGTTTGTCATCAGCAGAGTTTTGCATCCATTCTGCAGCCTACCACCAGGGGCCGATCAAGATGTTTTGGCTTTACTTTTTGGGAGCTGTCATGTTGTCCATTTTTAATAAAAAAGTCTATGGCTAAAACTGTGAAATATAGTATAAAAATATTTCGCTGAATTTTCTACTTAAAGAATTAGGTATTCTGTTTTCTAAGGTTTTTTTTCATTCATTAACATGCTTTCAGCAGATCCTTAAAAAGTCAAAAATAAGGCCTAAATTAGCATTAAAAAGTCTTAAATCAGTCTCTCAGAAGTCTTAAAAATGCTAACACATGTATATATATATATATATATATATATATATATATATATATATATATATATATATATATATATATATATACACACACAGATGATTATTATTGTAGAGCAACGCGTGTTTCTTGAAAAAGTGGTCTTAAATTTTATTTCGAGCGGCATTAAAAATGTCTTTAAAAGTCTTAAATTAAACTTGCTTTAAGCTGCAGGGACCCTGATTAATACTGTAACTCTAAAGTCAAGACAGTATTTTCCTCAGGAGTGAAAACACAGTTAATTATGTCTCTGCTTTGTGCAGTTCAGCCAAATTTAGAGTTTGTATTGGTCTTTTGTTGTAGTAAAATTTATTCTCATACCATACAACATATTTATTTCTTTTTTTCCTTTACTCAAAACTACACTGGATGTTACTTACCCACTTCCAGTAACACTTCTGTAGAGTGTAGCTACAGTCTCCAAATTTCAACCTCACACAAGCATGCACATATGAAACAAGATCGTTATTTCCCAAAGTAGCGAGACGAAAAATGGCCTTAAAAGATGGAGCGGCCCGCTCTTTTGGAGCGGGCAGCCTGTCGCCGCCTCCTCAGAGGGGCTGTTAAAGGTATTTTGGATCAAAGTCAAAGGCGAATAAAGACCTCGGCACCACACTTTACTTCAATTTCCCCCACCTTACTGGAGCATTGTGCCTCTGCTGTTGAAGTGAATAAGGGATGGCTCTTTGCGCTGCTTCACACAGCAACGCATTCCTCTTTGACCCGCTCTATCTCTTCCTTTTTTTTCTCTCTCTCGCTGTCGCCCCACTATTCCCATCCTCATCCTTTTGGACATGAAATTAGCTCACACTTCACCTTCTCAAACTGTTTCCACTCCCCCACTTCACATACAGTGTGCATGCTATGGATGTTGATGAAAAATCTGCAGCAAACCTGTTGACACACGTGTTCACATGTGCAGTGCTGGAGTGCAGGCAGAACAGGGAGTTCTCTCAGCCTCCCACCGGCCTCCATCTCCCTCCTCTATTACCACCCTCCCCCTTCATCACAACCTCCGCCTCTTCACACTCTCATGTGCTGTGGCAGAGTGTTTTCATTAAGAAGCTCTGTGATTATTTTTAATGTGGGAGTGTGCGTCAGACAGTGTCCCTTCCCTCCTAATGAAGCTCAGTGCTGGACCTTAAAGACAGAGTGAAATAAAGAAGCAGCCTTTCAAGTTCCTGTTTATCCTGTATCCCTGCATTAACTGCTCTGCTCTCTTTTATCTGTGGTATCTATCTAAATAATTCGTCTTTTCATTAAATGCATTTGGATATTCAAATGGTATTAGGGCGGCTGGCTTCCTCATGTAAAAACTACATTTGGCTAGAGCTAAATGATTGACAGGATATGAATCAAGCATGATGTTAGCAGTTTATTCATCAGAAATGCCAAAAATTTCCTCTGCATGTGAGAATTTCTTAACATTATGTGCTTAATGTTGTAAATTAAATATTGTTTAACATTTTTTGGACTGTTGGTTGGACAAAACTAGCAATCTAAAGACATCACTGTAGGCTGGGAAATCATGACGGACATTTCATAAACTGAACATTAATTTCAAAAAATCACCCATTATTGAATCTGTAATGAAATAAATAAGAAGAATTGACGATCGGAGGTATGCGTTTGGATGTCAGCTGGCGAAAAGTTTTTGTGCACTTCTAAAAGTGCTGCCGTTTTACTTTAAGTGACTTAATGTATTGACTTTTCCCTCCTCCTCTTCCCTCTTTTTCAAGAACGTGGGTGAGGAGTGATTAAGGAAGCAGGCTGTGTTAGTGAAAAGGGTGGTGGGGCGTTTACTGTTGTTCTTTAGATACTCCTGATTGATTAGAGCTCAATTATTACGTGATTACAACAAAGTAACTGATGACACTGTTGATAATTAGTTCAGTTTTTTCTTAAGTAAATTCCCTTTAATGGAAACATTGTCTGGGGTGGGCAATATATTGATTATACTGTATGAATGTCAGCTTGTTCCATGTGGGGTGTATGAAATGACAATATCACAGGGATTGACAGAATAAAAACACCAATGGTGTCGCTTTTAGAAATTTAACTATAGAAATTCTTAATTTTATTTAATTCTAACAGTGCTTTATTTAAATTAATTATAACAGTGATTTATTTAACTTAATTGTAACAGTGCTTTAATTTCATTATAATAGTACTTAAATTGACTTTCATATAACAGTTTTTTTAACTTTGTTATGAGAGTAAATTTTTTAACTTGATTACAACAGTACTTTATTTACCTGTTTTAAAACAGTACTTTTTTTTATTTTCTGTTTATTAACAGAATTTTATTTAACTTAAACATAGCTACTTTTTGGACTTTATTATAACAGTACTTTATTTGACTTTATTTTAATAGTACTTTTTTCAACTTTTGTATCACAGTACTTTATTTGACTTTGATGTAATAGAATTGTATTGTAACAATACTTTATTTGACTTTACTTTAACAGTACTTTTTTTGACTAATATAACTTTAGTTAAATTAAAAGTTAAATTAAATTAACTTAATACTGTTAAATTTATTTCAACAGTACTTAATTTAACTATTACAACAATAACTTTATTATAATATTACATTATTTAACTTTATTTTCAGTGTGGTGTTTTTAGTAGTAAGTATTTTGGTGGTCAGTAGAGTAGTTTAAAGGAGATTTCAGAATATAAAGGTATATATTGTGTATAGCGATATAACCTTAAAGTACTGCGGTGTTATTTATAGGCCATATTGCCAAGCCTGACTACAAGTATGAGAATATGCTTTTCTCTGTTATATAACAGTGTAAATAGGATACCTTTGAGTTTTGGCCTGTTGGTCAGACAAAACAAACAATTTGAAAATTGTAAAGCGCTTTTTTTTCTCTCAATGTGTTATATAAGAGACATTTATTCAGCAGGAAAAAAACAATCAATAGAAGAATTAATAATAGAACTAATTGTCAGTTGCAGCTTTCCCTAAAGATGCTCTAACTGCTGTTTCTCCGAGTCTAAAGCTCACATCTCTGCCTCAGATGTGCTCATAAAAGGCAGAGGCACCAGAAATCGGACAATAAACTTTGACCTTTTTTCCTCTTTGATGTCGGCCTCCCCCTCGCCTTCTACCTCTGCATCTTTCTCTCTCATCTTCAGACTTTCCCCTCCTGCGAGCAGCTCGTATCTATAGATGGATGTGTGCACCTCTGCTGCTGCTGCTGCTGCTGCTGCTGCTGTGAATACCTCCCCGCTTGTACTCACCCCCCCACCGACTCTTCCTGCCTGCCTGGCACAGCACCAGCCCACATCTGCAATGCTAATCTATAATTCTGTTTAATTAATGACCTGCCTTTTCACTGATGGGGAGAAAGGCAGGAAACTGATGTGCGGCATCACAGTGCTGCCATTAGGTTTTTTCGAGGAATTGTTAGAAGGTAGAAAGTTCAGTAAACCTGCGCTTGCTGCTTTCATGGGCTTAGGATTTTGACAGGCACTCCTGCAGGTATACCAGAGGTTTTTTTTTTGTAAGCATGCATTTTTATTTTTTTTCTCCCCCATTCGAATTGCAATCAAAGCCCGGCGTTTTTCTTCAGAAGGGCTGCTACTCCAGGCAGCCTCCGAGTTGTCACACAGCCTGTCAGTGCAGCTGTTCCCAGAGGCCACCCGTGAAATGTACATCAGCCGACTCCACCGTTCCTGTTAAAAGACTAAAAGCCTGGTAGATTTGTCGGGAGAGCATGATGCCTTTCATGCCCCACTGATGTGTAGCTGAATAACCTCATGTGAAACCCTCCCTGTCCCCTCTTTTTGCACAATTTCCCCCCTGTCCTCCCACCTCACCCCTACTATTTCATTCCCCTTATATCCTCTTTTTTTTAATTCTCACTCGTCTCCGTCCATTCATCCTTGTTTCCTTTCGTCCAGGGGCCACAACCAGAGGATGGAGTTCCTGGGAGACTCGATCATGCAGCTGGTGGCCACAGAGTACCTCTTCATCCACTTCCCAGACCACCATGAAGGACATTTAACAGTAAGATCATATCACCCAAACGTACAATATGTTATTTTATGCTGCTAGGGGTCCCTTAACCCTTTGAAAACTGGAGCGACATCCCTCTCTGTGGTGCTTTCAGACTCCTTTCACAAGTGTTTAAACTTTTGAACCCTGAGCAAATTGGTGCAATTTCTTTTTTAAAAACAAAAGAGCAACTTGGAAATAATTGTTCAACAAATTGAAAGAAATAAGTAGATTTAGCACATTATATTAAAAAGCCTAGGGAGAATGAAGAATAAATAAACTGATTTATGATTTGAATTGGTAAAGAAACACTGAGTAAAGCAGTTTTATGTTAAAATCAGTGTTTCTCCAACTGGGTTTGGTACAACAGGGACTTCAGCTGATATTTCCTTGCTGTGATGTTTCTCTGATAACGTAAAACCCAAACCTCCTATCACTTACATTCCTTAATCCAGTTCAAACATACAGTTAATGGAACAAACTCTTAGAAGTGTATTATAAAAATTGGCAAAAAAGAAATAAATACATTAGCGATGGGGGTCGAAACCCGGTTCTATTGAGGACCCAGTTCGGCTTTTTTCAAAACCCAAAATCAATAACATTTCAGCGTATCGATACTGCTGTCGAGTCCCTTGGGTCCTATAACGTAACATTACATCTGAATCGAGTCACGTTGTTTACATCGATTGTCCAGTTAAGTTTTTGAATACAACCAACACGTATTAAACCAAGCGAAGAAGAAAGCTGGTCGGTTGTCTGCGAGGATGGCTGAATGCACAAAGAGGTCAAAAGTTTGGCTACATTTTAACTAATGTTATTTTGCAAAATCATTACTTGCAAGGTGGGAACACAACCTCCATGGCCAAGCACATCAACATTGTGCATCAAATTAACCTTCATTATCATCCACTCAGAGCAGCAGTGGTGAGCACCCAAACTTTTTAGCAACTGCCGTCAGTTAAAACTAGTAATCCAGTGTTGAAATCCAAGTTGAACTCGGCAGGATAAGAGCCGGTTAACTAAATAAACCAGGTTGCATAAGATTTCATTGTGATGTGTTCAAGGTCAGTGAAATGACTATTAGGCAAATTTAAATAAAACCTCATCATGATGTGTTCAAATGTAATCAAAGAAAAATAGAATTTAGTTTTTGGCAAGAAACCTGAATAATACAGCTCAGAAGTTTGTTTTCCAGCAATATAAAAGAAACAGTGACTTTGTAAGCAATAAAAGCCAAACCACTTCTATTAAAAATGTATTGTCGCCTCGTCTTTCTGGCAAGTATCGATAGTGGTATCGATAAGGACTCTGATCGTTAAGGATTCTCGATAATCGTATCTATATCAATAAAAATTTATGCATGCACGAATATGTGTAACACCACTGTAAGGCCACACAGACCATGTACTTGGTTAAAGTGACATTCTGTTGTTGGAAACATTTGGAATAATATAAAAACACAAAGAATATAGCATCTGTTTAGTTGTTTTCAGACATTGTTATGTGGAGAAGTTACATATTACATCTTAAAACCATATGTCATAATACAGTCACTGGCTGACGGGCTCCTCTCCCACCCACAGGCGTGTACTTTTTACATCTACGTCTGCATCTTTGCACCTGTGTTTTGTCTTTGTTCCATCTTCGTGCTGTCTCTCTGCTGTCTGAAGTTACTCAGAACTGCTGTTCCCCACTTCTTACATGACTTTACCTGAGATGAAGTTGCAGCTGTGCTTTTGTGTTTGTGTATGTGGGTGTTTTTTGTTTTTTTTTTCTTTTACCTTCCTTCCTGCCCATCAATCTTGGAGTCTGCGAGTGCCAGCCAGGCACTCACCCCTTTCCCCTTTTGCTTGTTTCCACAAAATAACTCTCTTCCACTCCTCACCCCACACTGCGCCTGGATGTTTACTGTACTCCTTGTGATGGGTATTGTCATGAGACAAAATTGTTCAGTGGTTTTCAATAACACATCTTTGTGGGTGGATTTTTTTTATTTTTTATTTTTTTTGCCCGAGCTGTCAAGCGTCTGAAAAATGAAGTTGCGTGTCTGTGCACGAACTTGCACGCCTTGTAACAGAGGTACAAAGCAAATGATCACACTTTGAACATGCAAGTCCATTTTCTGACAGATGGCAATACAACACCCTCTTTTCATTTTAGCTTCAGCGCTTCTCTTCAGAAGACCGACTACTCGAGGCCAGAGGGATTGAGCTGCTCCAAACCTGAATAAAAACCTTTGCAGTTAGATATTTATTCGTGGATATTCCTTATAGATGGAAGCCGTGACGTCACTCGTTTAAAAGCTTCCAGCGAGCTTTCTTTGAGAGACTGAAAGCTCCAGCAATGCCTATGCCCAAGAGTCGAGATGGGGTACATCTGAAATGGATTTCAAATCGGGGAGAAAAGTGCTTATTCAACTAGTGTATGTGTGTGTGTGTGTGGGTCCGATTGCGTGTGTACTGTGAAGGAGGGCACATCGCAGCAAGACAGATTCAGACAGTCATATTGCATTCTATTTGCTCTTTTCCGCATCTTGTGGCTATATTTAACATGTTTGTGTTTTTCCTTTTAGAGACGTTAATGTACCTTACCCGGTCTAACATGTTGTCATCCGCTAAGCTGCAAGTCACAATGTAATATTTAACAGAGCAACGTGCAATCTCCCTGAAACATTTACTCTGCATTACCATTTCTGTCTTTGATGAATTATTCCATGTGTTTTTTTCTCCTTTTTTTGATGTTTCTGTGTGTAGTGTCTGAGCACAGTTCTGACAGGTGGACATGGAAAATGTGACGCTCCTTTTGTTTGTTTTGTCCACAGCTACTCCGCAGTTCGCTGGTAAACAACCGAACGCAGGCCAAAGTGGCGGAGGAGCTGGGGATGCAGGAGTTCGCTATCACCAATGACAAAACCAAACGGCCAGTGGCGCTACGCACCAAGACTCTGGCGGACTTGTTGGAGTGTATGTACACGTCTCTTAGATTAATTTGCAGGAAGAAAAATCTTTATAGACCTCTTTAAACCCCCTCCTCAACCTCCTTCTTGTTCGTCTCTCCAGAATGCGCTGTTTAAGATGGCAGCATGAAGTACCATTATTGATTTCTTTGTTCCCTTTGTGTTAGATGTCAAACATAGTCACATCTCTGCTGCAGACACTGCGAGATGCTCGCTATGTGCTCAGTATGACTGGAGCAGTTAGTGATGGTTTTCTCTTTTCTTTTTGATTCAACCAGCTGCTGTTGTTACAAGTAATAACTTACTTGTGGTATTCTACCCCTGAAGAGATAGTTCATTTTTTTTGAAGTGGGCTTGTGTAAGGTACTTATCCACTGTCAGTGTATTATGTACAATAGTTATCAGTCAGCACCCCCGGTTTGGAGGAGCAGGCAGGAGTATCGCCACAGAAGTTATGTATTGCTGTGGATGGGGGTTAGCAGCAAAAGGTATTTTAGCCACCCCAAAAAAAAATCAATATCAGTGTAGGTGAATGCTGTGTTCTGATTATTTTCAGCCCTTTACCTTGCTGTTAGACAGCCCTCTCCTTTGGCGCTATATTTTCTCAGCCTTAGAACTGACATATTCCGATCCATAAGCGCAACTGTGCATTGCGCTGCATCTCAGCGCCCCGGATAAGAATTTAATAATTCCCAATCATATGCTGTTCACTGTGGAGACAACAGGATTCCCTTGTAAACCAGTCCAGTCCAGTCCAAATTTATTTATAAAGCACATTTGAAAACAACAGCGTTGACCAAAGTGCTTTATATCCATAAATAGATTTTTTTTTTAAATAGCATAAATAACATAAAAAAAGAAACTGTTCAAAAAAAGGCAATAAAACTACAAAGAGAATGCAAAAGTAAGAACTTTTGCCGAGGGAGACTGAACGGGCCAAAAAAGAGAAAGGGGGGAACTTCTGTGGAAACTGGAGGCCGATAAAGAGCGGATGCCATCTGTGTTAACTGTAAGAGCATGCATGCAGACCCAGAGAGCTACTGCTGCCTGAAGTTAGTTACAATTTAGCTTCATGATCTTTCTGAATTATAAAATAACAGCTCTTCACACTTTAGTGGTTGGTTGGTAAAGGGCCAATCACACCGAGACGTCTTGCTAGAAAATCGTTGCCAGCAAAACCATTGTTTCTTTATGGTACAGAGCCTGTTGGCTGCTCCTTTCTTGCCGCTGTGCGGCCCATTTTTCTGGTGTTCTTTGGGCTTGCATAAAAATTAAAATATTTTTAACTTTTCAGCTAAAGGCACAGAGTCACACTGTTTGTCAGTGTCATTTTTAGTCACATGTGCAGTATGCGCACACAGCAGAGGCACTCCCAGCCATTCTTCCAGATGCTCTACCAAGGCCTTTTTGGAGCGTCTGCACCTGACGCGATGCATCTTGGTGTGATTCCCCCTCAAGTCATTCAGTTCATCTCTAAGTATTTAGCATTATTATGAATCTGTGCCAGCAATAGCTGTCTGTCCGTTCCATTCATTCTTGAGATTTCTTCAAATGTGGCACAAACGATCGCACCCAAGGATGAACTGATTAGATTTTGGCGGTCATAGGTCAGCCTCACTACTTCTTACATTACTCAACTTACATGGCAGTACTCCTGTTTGCTTCTCCAAACCACTTTAAAACAAACCAGAACTATCCCTTTAACAGAATTTTGGCACAGAATAAGACACGATATAAAATATGCTCAGTAAAATAAGTGGATGGCAGAAAAAGTGCATTTGGCAGCTGAAGGGAAAATGATCTGCATTGTCCAGTGGTGATTTCATCCATCCTGGCTTTGGTACACTTAGCGTCTTGCTTTTAGGATATTATACAAATTAGAGTGGGCAGTTGGCCTGGAAGGTAGAGTCTCATAAAGCATTAAAAAAAATTCAAACTGAAAACACAGCGAGAGCAGGTTTATCAGCAGTGGTAGCTGTGCATCACACACTGAGAACTAAATTCTATTTCATTGTTAACTAACTGAAAGAAAGAAGATTAATAACAATTAAATCAAGAATAAGTGTTTTTAGTACTTTTGAAAGGCGTCTAAGAGCAGCACAAGAAAAGCAACGTTGCTCCAGGTTTAAAAGAGTTAATGTATAAACAGGGACGCCATCACTGAGGAGCAGATTCAAAGCCTTTCTCTGGTGTTTCTGGTGTGGCTCTGTCGAACACATGCTGCAGTCTTTGCGGGTGGGAAGCCTGCCGACTGGCCCTCTCCCAGACTGATCCCTGCTGACTGCTGAGCAGAAATGCCAAAACATGTTTAAGGTGACCAAGAAGCAGTGTCTTTATTATGTACATCGTCCACCAGAGAGCACTGTCAAGTTTATTTTACTGTAAAATGTGCTTTTCAAAGGCATCAAGGTCATAATTCTAATACTAATATCCACATTTAAGACATATACACAACATAGATCGTTTCTTTTCTGAACACGTACCAAAGAATGGAAAAGATCCCTTAATATTATATTAAGCTTTCAGATATCTTTTGTATTTGGCCTTAAAAAAATCCAATATTGGTCCGGCTACAATGCAATCCTCGTGTTCTGATATAAATGCATAATGTGCCCCAAGTCCGCAAAATATAAAATAAATGATAAGTTCTACAAACATAATGCCAGCATGTGTTGAAAAAAAAATGGAGCTAGAGACAAATGATGCTTCCTTTCTTTTAAAGGAATACCTTACCCGCCAAATGATCATTTGTATGTCAGTTATTCATCCAATGTTATGTCTATATTTATGTTTATGAAGAAAACCCTGTTTTTCTTGATGCTTCAAGCAAATCAAGAATCCAAAGAATAAGAAGAAAATTATTGATGAATTGAAGTCATAGGGATTCAAGTTTAACAACAGAAAATCTATGTCAAAACTTTTGTTTAGAAACTTTCACACAATTCCTGCAGTATAATCCAAGGCTCATTTATCCAGCTGTGTGCTCAGTATTTCCAAAAAATGTGATTTTTTTGCTAAAAAAAACACTCGTGCATAAACAGTCTTGCTTACAAATGAGTAGTTTTCCTGCTCTGTGTAAGTGGGAGTGTTTAAATAGTACAGTTTATGTGATAATGCATGTTTTTGGGAAGTACTGAGTGTACACTGGGGTGGTTCAGGAAGGGGAGTGGGTGGTCCACAAATTAAAAGTTTGGTGGTTCAATCCCTGGCTCCTCCAGTCAGTATACTGAAGCATCCTTATTGTTGGAGTTCAAAAGAGACTGAATAAGCAAGAGATTTATAAAGAAAATTAATCACCTTAAAGTTTTCACGGACTTGTGTCCATGTTGCTGATAACTTGTTCTGACATCGAGCGGACACACCAAAACAACCCCCCCCCCCCCCGCACACATGCTTTTCAGCCGCAGAGCCGTGTACACAGCTCTGCTCTGCTGGCAATGGGAAAGCAGTCCATGGCCTGTTTTTAGCGTGTTTATCTGTGTTTAAAAATCTCTGTGTACATGCCATTTTTGGTAGAAAAGGAGTAGAAAGCTGAAGTCAGAGTTAACGTTGGAAAGTGTCAAGATTTAGCCAGTGTGAATGTGTTCTTAACCCCAGGCTAACAGCTCAGCCTGGGGCTACACACACTGTGAAAAGCCTATTGGATTATATAGCACAAGATCTGTGGAAGTTCATAAACAGATGTTTAAGTTTTTCTGTTGTTAAATGCACCCCCACCCCCTTCACTTCAACTCATCAAGACTGTTTTTGTTTGTTTTGCTTTTTCTTATTTTTGGATTTGGATTCTTCTTCACCGTGGCAGCATGTGTGAAAAACAAATTTTCTTCCCAAATTCAACCAAATGAAGTATTTGTCTGAACTTTACTGCACGTTCATGTATCTCAAAACCACAATGAAGAGGCAGTCTAAGGAAAGTGAAGCAAAGGTTTAGGCCAGGAGTTCATATTCAAAGGTCCGAATCTAATTTCTATTCAAGGCCAAGGCCTTTGACTAGTCCAAAACGATTGGTGAAAAGCAAATGGCTTTTTTTAAACTCGCTCATAACTTACAAGCAGCATACTTTCAAGTTTAAGGCATTTTCAGAAAATACCCTCAAGCCTAGAGGAAAAAATCCTGTTGTTTGACTGAAATCAATTGCTTAAATCAAAGCTCTGTCCATGGTCAACTTTTGTTTTCTTTGCACATTTGGATAGCGACATTTTCACCGCAATGGTGACAGAAGACGCCAAAGTCTGCCTTTCTCGTACCCACAGGACAGAATGTGAAGGCCTGTTGGCCGTTAACTAATTTTGAACGGATGCCTGTTAGCCGTCCGTTGGGATTGAGGTTATGTGTTTTGGAGATGACCCACTGCAGTCCATATCAGGCCAACAAAGAGCGAGTAGCGACGGGGGCTGCTTGCTGTTGCAAAAAAAGTGGGAAAAAACAAAAAGAAAAAAGCACTAATGTGTTCCAGTCAGCACTCAGTAGGCAGACCTTAATACATAAGCTTCATATCATTTGCCTTTAAAATTATCTTTCAAAGTCGAGGCCGGAGCAGAGTTGATGACACAGGAAGGGGACGAGGGTCAGCGCTGGAAATGAGTGCGGCTCTTGCGCATATGAACAGTCGTGCCCCGTGGCTACAGCGGACCCTCGCTGGCCTCCTGATATATTACCTATTATTCCTATCTCATGTTCCACCGTCTTAGTCGCGGAGATGAGTGAATGCAGTGGCAGCTAATAGATGGGGAAAACAAAGAGACGGCCACGAGATGAAGATGACACCCAGCACCCCACTGCTTACATTTCGAGACTTTTTCAGTTTGGTTAGAGCGCCAGTTACTCTCAATTCGGCTTGACATACAGTTTTATCTTATATATTATATGTGTTTCTGTGAACTCCACATGGCCCTCGCTTTGCCAATTTCCTGTTTGATGGAAAAAGGCAGGAAACTAGAGAGCCATCTTTTCCAATTGTTTACATCTACATCACAGCACTTGCCTCAGAGAGCCACAGCTGAGGTTTGTCCTCTTTGTTAATGTTTCATTTATTTTAAGAGAGCCAACTGTAAAGCAGAGCAGATGAAGAAGCTACACATTCACTACCGTGCTTTATTCCTTTATTTTTTTTAACAATCACTGTCTTTATTTGTCTCTGCAGCATTCATCGCAGCTCTCTACATTGATAAAGACCTGGAGTATGTGCACACCTTCATGAACGTCTGCTTTTTCCCCCGCCTGAAGGTGAGCCCCTATTGATAGTCATTCACTGCTTGCACCTGATCAATGAGCCGCTCAGCCGGGCACCTCAGAGAGAAAGAAGCAGGGAGATGATTAGACGGGAGCTAATGGCTTAGCCCTAATGGTGCTAGCATCGACGAAAAGCCTGAAGTGGTGCTCGGGCTGCCGAATGACTCTCACAACGGCTGCTTTGATCGCTATTTTAGTCACCTTTAATGGGAATCACAATGGTGTCGTCAGCCTTTTTCTATTGGTCCAAGACGGTGATACTCAACTTATGGCCCTTGGGCCAAATCTGGGGCCCCGATAGGGTGCCATTTTCTAATTCACAATAAAAATAAAGTGATTCACACTGGGAATTGTTTTTGTATGATTAGTATACATAAGCTGCCAGTGTGCATAAAACAGCATCAAAATAGCATTTGTTGTAAAAAAAAAAAAAAAAAAACAGTGCTAGTGGAGGATCCCCCGCACAAGTCCTACCTAAGCCCTTAAGTCCTAGAAATGACTTGAAGTCTGAGAAATGTCCCAGAATGCTAAAAATGTCCTAAAAACCTACAGATGTACCAAAATGCTAGGAATGCCTTACAATCTTCTGAGAGAGATCTGAGAAGCATCCTTAAATCCTAGAAATGTCCTAAAATTCAAAGAATGTTCTAAAATCCTATAAATGTCCTAAAATCCTAGAAACTAGTAGCATCCTAAAATCCTGGAAACATGAATGGGGCTGCTGTGTGTGGCCCCTGGCTTCCAGTCATTTTGCATAAGTGGCCCCCAGACAAAGCAGGTTGAGTGTCCCTGGTCCGAGACGTACTTGGGCTGCTGATGGCGTCCTCTTCTGAAGTGTTGGAGGACTTGAATCAGTGTCTTCTGTAAAGACTACCATTGCCAGATGAGAGTGAGGACGGACAGGCATTTTATTTTCAAGCACTACTGGATCTTCCAAATTTACACCGAAGAGTCCTAAGATGGCTATTTTCCCATTAACAGAGCTGCTGTGGTAACGATCGCATACTATCTGATGCCAAAACGGGCATGCGCACACACATGCTGCTGTACGAGTACCCACACAGCGCGGACCTCTCCTTGTGAAGCTGCTGCAGTGGTCTGATATGCCATGCTAATTGCTGTCTTGGTGTGCCTCTCCTGGGAGAATCCCCAGCTCTGGAGGAGCTGAGCTTTGCGTCATGGTCGCTGCAAGAGAGCACCTCATTTCCACTTCCAAGAGAAAAGTTGTGAAACAGCCAGCACGTCTCCTTACATAGCCTTCTGGAAACCACAGTGTTGCACACTGTGCTGCTTCATCCAATTTGGATGGGAATAGAGAGGCAAAACCAGGGACATAAACGCTCCTTTCCTTATGTTCGCTGCTTTCCTCGTGAAATGAAAAAGAGAGTGTAGAATAAAGCCGCGCTCTTTCAAAAACAGCCTAATTTCTCTGCTTTCAGCTAAAGGGGTGTAGATGCCCCCCAGAGAGAGGAAAAGTGGGAAGGAGAAAAAGGGAAGTAAAGCGCGAAAGCAAGAACAGCAGAGATGGAGGGGGTGGGGGGGGGCAGTAAAGCGGGAGAGGAGGAAAGCGCGAGCAACAGAAGTAGAAGCACTCTTTGTAGAAAATTAATAGGAGCAGACAGTTCTGGATTCAAAGTCTGCCTTTTTATGACAAGGCTGCCTCCCCGTTAATGGAAGGGCTTTTAGAAGTCCCCCTTGGATAAGAGAAATGTATCAGGGATGCACACCTGGGAGACTCCCAGACGCTCTTTATATCTGGCCGGGGATTGGCTTTTGTCTTAAGTAGCCTGTGATTTGTACTCACCGTGAAGACACAGATGGAGAGCCAGTAAGGGAGAGAGCAAATAAGTGAGTGCAGGAGGGGGTGGGGGGGGCGGAGAGGGTCATGGCTAGAATGAAAGAAAAGCACGAGCGGCCGAAGGAGAGAGCGGCTGCTGATTTTTTTTTTGTTTGTTGTGTTTCGGACTCTTTGGAAGAAGTTTGGAAAGAAAGCGGCGGTTTGATTTCATGTGTGTTTTGTGTGGTCTGTGTGTTGCAGGAGTTCATCCTGAACCAGGACTGGAATGACCCAAAGTCTCAGCTGCAGCAGTGCTGTCTGACCCTGAGAACAGAGGGCAAGGAGCCCGACATCCCACTGTACAAGTAAGACCCCAGAAAGCACAGACACACCGGCTATTTGAAGCAACCGCTGAGGGTGAATTTTAGGAAGTTCCAATGTTATTTCTCTTATTTCTTATCATCTTGCCCAACCTTAGTTTAGTTAGGCTAGATTTTTTTCCCTTTTTTTTGAAAATGTCTCAAGCACTGAAAGTTACAGTTTAAAAAGGCCTTTTTTAACAGGATCTCAGAGGCAATACAGACATTTAGGTAGTTCGGTAGCACCCAAATTAATTTAAACTGACCACTTTAGGCTAAATATTTCAACTCTATATGCACTAGTTTTACCTAATTATTTAAACTTTATTTACTTTTAGCTAAATAATTAAACTATTTACCCATTACTTTTAGCTACTTCAACAGTTTATCGCTAACATTTAGCTGATATTAAATTACTTTATATTTACTTTTAGTTATTTCAACTGTTTATCAACAACATTTAGCTGATATTAGTACCTTAATCTTTACTTTTAGTTATTTCAGTTGTTTGCTATTTCAACTTTCCCCCCAAAAAACTTTTAGCTTACTATTTAAATCATTTTTTAGCTAATTCATCAATTTTTACTTTAAGCCATTTAGACTATTTATCCTTTACCTTTGGCAAACTATTTTTAGCAGTGTATTCATTTATTTTAGCAAACTATTTGAATCAATTACTTGTAGGTATTTCAACTTTATTTCTTTAAGCTAAAAATTTCAACTTTTTATCCATTATGTATAAGTAATTATTTAAGGTTATTATTTATTATTTTAAGGTTTTTCAACACTTTATCCATTACTTTAATATAAACAATTTCTACTGTTTATCCATTACTGCATTCATTATTATATTACTGCTTGCTACTTGAACAGTTTCATTACTTTTAGCTATCTTTCTTGACCATTAATGCCTTAAAATTTCACTATTTTGCTCTGCTCACTCATGTTCAAACTCCTAACATACAGTGTTCAGGTGTAACCGACTTAATATATGGATTTTTTGTCATTTTAATTTGTTTCAATCAGTGTATTGTCTTTCTATGTAACACCAAGAAACTGCAAAAATATTAGTGTGTATTAAAGATCATATTGTCAAATAGCCGAAACTTATAAATGATCTATCATTATAATTTCAGGGTTTTATTTGGTACATATTTGCAGATTTTAGCTTTAAAAAACTTATATTCAGCACCCTCAGCACGTGCCCACTCTCATGCACTCGTGCACTCTACATACAAGAAAAAAGGGTCTAGTCCCTCTCTTCAGTGTGACTCAGTCTTCGGTGGAGACGGGTTCAGTCAGGCATCACATGAGCTACGGCACACATTCAGAGAAATAAAATGGCACAAACATAATTTACAGGACTTCTCTCCTCACCATTGGTCCCTGGACATTGTGAATAGCAGTGTAAAGGTCTCTGTTGTTGTGATAAATAAACACGCCCAAAGAGACCTCTTATTTGACAAAAGGTCAAGGAGCAAGTGTCATTTGACAGAATGCTTTTGAGAGCTGCCATGAAGCAGTGTGTTTGTCGCCATGGAAACTGACAGTGTTTCTCCAAAAGGGCGAATAAAAAATAAAAAAAAGGTGGTCAGCTGGACGAGCAAGGGCTGTTGGAGACGGATCGGTCTTTATGAACAATGAACTCCACAATCCAGCATTTAATCAGCTCCCTCCTCCTCCTTCCTATCCTCCGTGTGTTTATTTGAATGCCTTTTCAGCGCTCTTCTGTTTATTATTCCGTCTATCCGCCCGACTGAGGGTGATTTTTGACACAGCACAACTCTGACACTACAATCAACACCTCCCTCCAACTCTGTTGCCCGCAAGAACGTGAACGAGAAACAAATAGAGCTCCCGGGTGACTTGAATTCCAACATTTCAACACACAAGAATAGACACAAGCTTACATAACGCCAGCCACCGGTAGATTTGAGGCTTTTGCAGCAGCCTCGAGTGCGATTATTCCGTCCCGTCCGACGAATACACGATGATCTGGAGCAGCGACCTGACCCCCGATGGTCGATAAGCCAAAGTCGTAGACCTTTTATAGCTTTTCACGCAGCAGTTGTCGGCGTCTGTGGTCTGTCAGACTGTCTTAAGGGGTCGGCCTGAATTTGTTTACAAGTGTGAAGAGAGGAGAAACAAGAGGGTGAGACAAGAGTGTGAGTCAGACAGACACAGACTAAATGACCGAGGAAAGGACACAGAAAGAGGGGGGAGGAAAGGAGTTAATGCACCCAGCCCCCTGCTAAAGGTTCCCCGGTGAATGCGTCTAGCTGATGACAGATTCGCACCTCGACCCCGGCATCATCGCTTTACTGTACTTCGTCTGGGCAGGACACACCAGGGAGCAGGCGCGCACTTTCACATTGTGCAGAGATCGCCCTGAGTCAGTAGGTAGCTGCTTTTAGTGTGAGCCGGAGCTCCTACAGACCCTCTACGGCGCCGTTTCTCCTCCCTCGCACGCTTCCATCTGTGCGCGGCCTTGAAGTTGACAATTTCCCAACAGCTCGCAGATTTTCCCTTTTTTTTTTTTGTTCCCGTCTCGTTTGTGTTATTTTAGCAGCGTGATAATTCCAAGTGACACGCTCTCCCTGTTGAGATTTGGCTAAAACGCCGCTCGCAGGAGTCTTATTTGCTCCACACATGCTATGTGCGCCTTCATTTGTAAGTGAGAAAGGAGGGGGGTGGGGCTGAATTATTGATAAAGTGTCATAAGTGACCACATTGCATTAAAAATGGATTGCTCTCCTGAAATAAGTAAATTGTCTGTGAATAATTTAGGTGACTCACAGCTTGGGTCTGAGATGTTTATGCTAATGTTAACATTTCAAACATCTCCCAAGTTTTGTCTGCTGTCTTGTACTTGTGTCCCTGCAGGAATGTAACTAAATTGACATTTTTTCTCTCTCTCTCTCTCTCTTAAATGAGGTACATCTGTAAATTAGTTCAGTGATATTCTGCTGTCATCCCTCTTTTCTCTGTCCCTCTTAAGCTTTTTTGTTTACCCTTCTAGCGCACCAAAGACTCGTGGGCCTCTCAAATGCTATTGTCATTCCTTTATTTCAATTCCTCTACGTGTCGTTTTTTATTATTTATTTTTTTTACCAAACAGATCTTGGTATCTGAAGATGATGGGGAGTTTGGGAGGCTTTAAAAGTTGTTTATACGTCCCTCAGATAGCTTTTGCACGCTCTCAAAGCACGCTACTGAATCAAAGCGCTATTCCCCTCCTCTCAACCCGCCGCTTGAGATGAATTATATTTGTTCCAATTGAAAACTTTTTTTTCTTCACCTCCCTTTTTTCTTGTTATTTCTCTGAAGGACAGTGTCCCTGAGTGTCCTTGTGTCTCTCTCCTGGGTATTATTATTGTTTCTCAACTCTACCCTCCCCCCTGTCATCCCATATTTCTGTGTTTGAATTTGCAGGACCCTGCAGACAGTGGGGCCCTCGCACGCCCGCACCTACACCGTCGCCGTGTATTTCAAAGGGGAGCGAATCGGCTGTGGCAAAGGCCCAAGGTGAGTAAGACAGTGCAATATAATAAGACACAACAGGACAAGGCGCTCCACTTTTCAATGCACTGCTAATGGGCTCTGAGAATAATGGCTGTGCTTTATTGATGGTGTTTATTATAGCAATTAAGCTCTTGTTGGCCTATTCTATCGGGAGAGACATTATGCAGGATGAAAATGAATCGATTCATTATCGATCTGACGTAAATTGTGTTATGGAAATATCACTTTGTTCAGAAGAAGAGTCCAGAAGACGCTGCATCCGAGGCACACCTGGGATATTGTGTTCGCAGCAGGGACGGTGATGTGTTTGTGTGGGTTTTTTTTTCCCCTGTGTCTGACTGCACACCTTTGTGTACGCTCACACATTCACGCTTTTGTAAAGTAAAGAAAGTGAATCTCCGCGCGACGGCCTTTTCAGGGTTGGAGGGGTTGACAATAAAGCTGAAGCTGAGCCTGCGAGAAATGAAACGTAAATCCATCAAACATCTTTCACCCCCCCTCCTCTCTCTCTCTCTCTGCCTTCTTCCACATGTGGAAATCCCGTCTGCGGCCCCCTACTTGAAAGCGCTCTCTCTTGCTCTAAGCTGGCGATAAGTTTGTCCCTTCCATAGGATCTTTGACAGCTTACTGTTTTTGTATTTACATGACTTAAGCTCCCAGCCACCTCCGCTGCCGGGCTATGATCACGCAGCACATAATATATACGGAGGGACGGTGAATTGCAGGCGTAAACAGTGCCCAGCGCGGAGCCGCCAATAGGCTTACCTTTTTGAAATGTGTGCACTGTGTTACCTGGGATTGTTAGGCAAAAGGGCTCTTTCAAAACAAATATAAAGCACTTTTGATAATCCCCTCAATATTGAGTCTTTTTTATTTTTTTGACAGAATTTCAAAAAAGGGACATTTTTGAATATGCTAAAGACCTTTTCTCCCTCTTTCTCTGTCTCCCTTCTCTGTCTCCTCTGTAAAATATTTCTAATCTAGCATCCAACAGGCGGAAATGGGAGCTGCGATGGATGCGCTCGAAAAATGTGAGTTGTTTGGCAAACCCCTCCCCTCCACAAACACACACATATTCACACTTTAAGCCTTTCACACGCTTTGCCTCAGTGTTGAATATTAGCCTTGGCTGTACAGTATGCAAGATGGCTGGCAGAGCGCTGTGGCCTGACCAGCCGGTTGGCTGGGACATATAGGACATTAGGCTGTTTGAAGTGCTAGCCCAGAGCACAGGCATGGGGCCTCGCCAGAGATGGAGAACCAATAAAACAAGGACGGGGGAAGCTAAGCGTCCTCGACCGTGTCGATCATCCCGAGGGATCGCGGGAAGTTTGTGTCGAGGGCCGGCAAAGTTTGTGGGGTTTTTTTTGTTGTTTTCGAGCCCTTTCACAGACCACGAGAGCGAGGCTTCACACTCTGAGCGACTCTCTCGTGCTCAGCGCTCCTCTTCAGATTTGAAGGAGTGCGGCCGATGCGTTCCCTGCGTGCTGCTTCACTCCTTGGCTGTTTTTCATCTTGTCATCAACCACCACTTAAGGAAAATAGATAGTGGTTTTTAGGCATTTACAATGTCTCATTCACTGCCAAGTAAAAATACAATTACAGGGCTCTCAGAAACACATCCACGCACCATTTCCATCATCTCCCATTCCCCTCTTGTGCTCGATGCATATGTATGTGGATGCATAATATCATGCATTACACTGAGTGTGTGGAGTTTGTGTTCAAGTGTAATTTTCAGACCGGACTTGCTTGCTGTCCCCGTGACCACCACATTAATCAAATGTACAATTTGTTCTTTACTCAACTAATTATGTGGAGGTGAGCACAAATGGCTTTGTTGGAACAGGCGTGTAGAACTTGCAAAGGGCAGAAAAGTCAAATTTTGATTTCATTTGGCTCATAAATGAGGCCTCCAGCCACTTGTGATTGATAATGTTTGTACCCAAACTTTAGCTTTTTGTGAAACAGTAGTGCAGGGACACTCAACTTTCTCTGCTTGTGGGGCCACCTTTGTAAAATGAAAGGGACCCAGGGGCCAATCGCAGCAGCCCCATACATGTTTATAGGATTTTTGGAAGTTTTTAAGATTTTAGGACACTTTAAGGATTTTAGTACATTTCTAGGATTTAAGACTTCTCTTTAATTCCAGGACGTTTCTAAGATTTTAGAGGATGTTTCTTGGATTTTGGGACATTTCTCGGTTTTTAGGATGTTTGTGTGATTTTAGGACGTTTCTCCGATTTGAGGACGTTTCTTGGATTTTTGGACGTTCCTCGGTTTAAGAACATTTCTAGGATTTCAGGACATTTCTAAGATTTAATGATGTTTCAAGGATTTTAGCACCTTTCTCGGACTCTAGGATGTTTCTCAGACTTTGGGGCATTTTTCAGATATTTGGAATTTTCTAGGATTTTTGCATGTTTCTCAGATTTTAGGCCATTAGGTGCTTAGCTAGGACCTCTGGGTGCGGGGGATCCTCCACTGGCACTTTTTCTCATAAACAAGCTTTACTTTGATGCTGTTTTATGCACTCTGACACCTTATGTATACTGTAAGTACAGAAACAATTCCCAGTGTTAATCACTGTTTTTTTACTGTGAGTTAGAAAGTAGTTTTGGGCCATGGGGCACCCTATCTGGGGCTAGTTTCGGCCCGTGGGCCATAAGTTCAATATCACTATATTAGCGTTATGGTGGTGTTATTTAACGCAGATCTCAGTCTCCCTCTCTGCATCTGGTCCCCCCGCTCCCTCACCTCCCTCCCTCCTTATCAGGGGGCGTAGTTCAGTGCACACACTCTCTCTCCTGTGTCGTCCTCCCTCCCTTAATTCTTAATTCCTCCCATTTCCTCTCCCCAGTGTACACCTCTGTCACCATGATTGATAGATGCTCATTGCTAGTAAATGAACATTTCCCCCCTCATAAATTGCTGTTTCATGTGACTAGATTAGCAATGCCTTTTAAAAGGTCAGTTAATTTAAAATCATCTCTTGAAGTCCTCCTTTCTTCAGCGCAAAATGCTTCCAATTCGAGGGCTTTGTTTGACTTTGTATTGTCACTTAATTTAAACCTCGCCAATTTACAACTTGCCCCTCGGCTCCATATACTCTTTTCTTTCACCCGGTGCACTTGAGCACCTGAGGTGAGCATGTCAGTTATGTGGTTTTAATTAGTTATTAGAGAAAAAATGCAGATAGCCTGCTCACTTTAAACATAACCAATAATATTAGTGTTGTAATAGAAAAGGAACAAAGTGTTGATTTGCCAGGTGACAGAAAGGTTATATATGCAGCCCTAATGTAGTTGCACGGCTGAAAAGTCTGCACCACTAAGTTGTTGGTTCTGGTTGATCACATCTTTTCCACCATCCATCATTTCCAGAAGGTGGTTATTATACAGAGGTTAGCTTTTTTTTAATGAAATATACGCAGATTGCCATTGTTTATTTTTCATCATACGCCATTTAAGCATAAAACTTATCACAGCTTTGCACAAGATGTCGCTGTAGCATTCATATTCTCTTATTCGATTGTTCTTATGGAGATAAATACCCAAGATCAGTCCTCAGGGTTCAAACTAGGGTCAGGCAATATGCAAAAAAATTATATTTCACACTATTACTCATCAAATATCGTAATATCAATATTGTTGGGTTGAGTATTCGTATTTACACAATGAGATTCTTGATAAGTGATCATCAGCCACATGAATATAATAACTAAGGCTCTGAACTAATGTTGCGATGAATGCGTCCCCAGTAAAACCACCGTTTTCCGATGATGCAGCGGTATCCCTTTCTTGTGCCTTCTGTTTTTCTGGTGGTTTTTAGATGTTCATAATAGCTAAAGTACTCTTTCAGCTTTTCATCTCAAGTTGCAGAGTTTCACTGCTTGTCAGTGTCACACTTGGCCTTGGCAAGCCATTAAATGAACCAAGAGGCTGGATTTATTATTGTTTTGATGCTGATAGATTTGGTAGTAACAGTGGGGTAATGGCAACTGCAAACAAAAGGTTGATATTAGCGGTATTTAGTTACCCTGAAGGTCACCCCATTATTCAAATACTAATTGGCAAATGCATGCAAACTGAACTTGTGGAACTCATCATTAATTATTTTTTTCCTCAGCAGTTTGCGTTGCAGGCTGGATAATTGTTCTGTCGATCCAGTCAGATCAAATTGATGGATGAGAAGAGCAGCTGCTGCAGAGAAAGCAAACGTTAGAACCAGTGCGATGAATGCTTTCACTTTCACTGCACCTGACTTTCTCCTCTGTCTGTGCCAGAAGTACACTCTGTGCTGCAAGAGTGAGATGCAATGGATCTCCAAAGTGTATATACTGTATCCCAGTATTGATAATGATCGGTCCAGCTCCAAAAACATAAGCTGAAATACTATGTTTTAATTGTGGCCGGCACCTCAAAACTAAAAAATGTGTTTGAAAGCCTGTAATGGAACAGATAGTACAATCTGGTAAGTTCGGAAAATTACATAACTTTACTGTAATGCAGCCTTTAAACCCGAAAACACAAGACCTAAATTCTAAGACAATATCTAATTTCATATGATTATATCAGTATCAATACAATATATTTTCCAGCCCTAGTTCAAACAGATATTTGAAGGATCTGTGTGTCTCCTGGCTATGAGCTTGTATATCGAGACTCGAGCTCAACTGCTGCAGAAACCGCCTGACGCATCAACTCCTGTCGGAGCCGCATTGTCTCTCATGTGATTGTCAAGGGCCTCGCTTCATTTGTTCGCATAGCAAGACTAATCAAGGACATTAGCCCCGGTGTCATGTAATTCGTCATTGATTGTCTTGTTGGCCCTCACTGCAGCATCGGCTGCACCATTACTCCTCGTGTACAACAGCCCTACCTTGTGTTACTCTCGGATCGAAAGCGCCTCCCCGCAAGGTGTCAGGATTCATTTCCATGTTTTATTTAAGGCCTCCTCGAGTATCAGGAGCACTTTGAGCAGGATTGAACTTTTTGTTTCTGCTGCAGAGCTTTTCCTGGCAGACAGAAAGCCGCGGCTCCAGCGGTGTCGGCGAGGTGAGAGACATGGCTGCGTTCAGTCAGACAGCTCAGAGCTCATTAAAAAGAGCGGGGCCCAATATTTGGCGCGCGCGTGCTGTCTGTAGCCGATCTGCTGGTGGCTCCGCTGATTCACATTTCATTATTTGATGGCCCACGTTTTTGACAGTCTCCTGCCTGTATCCGTCAAAGCAGAATTAAATGTTAACCAAGGCCCAGGCTGGGAGAAACATGAGTGCAAACAAATCGAGCTGAGAGCAGCCAGGTAGGGGAACAGAGTCTGCGGGAGGAAAGAGTCGGCGGTGCAGAGTTTCTCAGACCCTGAGGCTCCATGCACCACGCACCTTTAGGTCTAAGGCGACATCAAATATACATGGAAACGGCTTAACCATTTATCATGCATCCTTACAGATAGTACTGTCTCTGTTTAAAAGTCTCCTCTCTCTCTCCTGCCCCCTCCCTCGCCGTTTTTTTTAGCATCCTCGCAGCTGCTTGTTTCTCAAACAATGCAATATCTGTTGAATACAAAAATGAGCCTCGATCTTGCTAGTAGCTGGAAGGGGACTTCATTTCTTCCTCAGCTTTCCCTAAACCCCTTAATCTCCGGATAAAAGCATTGGATGGATGGAGGCAAAGTAAAGTACAGTATGCCGGATCTCTTTTCACTGGCTAGAGCCTTTTGTTTGGCCTTTGGCATGGCAGGGAAATCCCTTCATCAGCATCGCTATACAGGTGCACTATCGGCTTGTTGACTGATGTTGTGCGCGCGAGCTCTAGGTGATAGACTGAGCCGGCGCAGTCTATTGTGCAGTCGTCTCACAGCCTGAGCTTAGGCTGAATAGTGAATGCCTAAATGAAAGGACACTGTATGTTCTTGTGCCCTTAAAGGGGAGCTGATCCCTCATCACAGATTCTGCATCCAGCTGCTGTGTGAGCGTGCATTTCAGCACTGCTGTCGGGCGGGCACAACAGGCCACGTTGTTGCCGAGGCCTCCTTCGACTGCCAGTGCTGCTCCTAAAGCAGCCACAACCTCTGATAATGCAAGACTGCAGCCTCGGTCCTTGAGAGGAATTACTGCATTGTCGATAAACAAAAGACCGGAGCTGTGCTAAGTGCGTTAACGCCTTAACCAAAGGTCATCAGTATGCAGGGTGCACTGCTCCTCAAAGGTGCTTTTCTCCACAACGTCGGACAGAAGAGAATTCTCAATATGTCTCTGCGATGCCCAACACAGACTGAAATGAAAAGCCTTGTGTATTCTTCAGCAACCCTATTCTTTGACGCCTGCTCTTGTGCCGCATGTTAAACAATGTAAATGGCCAAAGCTTTTTTTTTTTTTTTCTTGCTCCTCTCGAGTGGGTTATTCTCAAGTCATCTCCTAGGGAAAAATGCTGGTGATTTCCATATTTTAACTGCAATATGTAGTTTTCTCTCCAAGGCTCACCAAGTGTTCCTTACTCACCGAAAGCATATTGAAATGGACTGTGTGTTTCTGTGTGCATCCATGCATGTGTGTGTGAGTGTGTTGCTCAAATTTCCCTCAGAATGATAGCGTGTTCTTTCTTCAGGATTTCTTTTTTTTTATGATCCGTCTCCTTTTTAATAGGATATAGTCGTTATCTTGCACATTTCCTCTCTGTTGCCATAATGACGAATTAGTGTTGCAAGAGGAAGAATGCGTCCTCTTCTTCATTTCACAAGTCAGGCACATATGTTATGTCTTTGATTTTCCATCTGTGGTTTGAATTCTCATTACAGGATCTCCAACTACAAACAACCAATGCTGTGTCTTAAATTGCTCACTTCCATTAGAACACTGCAAACACCGTGTACCTCCTTATGTAGAGTGCAAAATTCGACAGGGTAGTGTTGTCTTAAATCAAACAAGTTGCTTAGCGTAAACCACAGAATAGGGTTGCACAACTGAATATTAATCACGTTCATGATTTTGGCTCCATACGATTAAATGAACATGATTGACTGGGATATTGACGTTTAAAGAGTAACTAAAACCCCAAACCACTTTTTTTAGTTACTATTTTAATGCGTTTCTCTGCTCGTAGAAAACTTTTGAAAATATTTCATGACATTGCACATGCACCCCTGCAGCGGCATCCAGTAAAAAACTTTCTTGAACGTTTTGACTGCAGACAGGCAAAATGAAAATTGTCCATCATCAACCTTTAGCATCCGTTGTTTAGAAGTATTTCTGATTTGTGTCTACGCTGCAAGGCGACACAACCAATTTGTTAAACCACTTGAAAAAACACCACAATCTGCAGTACAATGAAGGCACGAAGGCAGAGAAGAATAACGTTAACATTACTGTACAGTTAGCGTTAACCCCGTCCTTGTTCAGCGACAACTCCGACATCCATGACAGCGATGTTGTAGTGCATCATTGCACCATGATCGATGTAAAAGGAAAAAAATATATATATGCGTCTATAAATAAACAGGGGCAGATAGGAGATGCACTGAATTCAGGCGACAGAAAACCTTATTTTCAGTGTCATTTTGATGCAAAGTTCTGTACACCAGCAGTAGCGCAGCATTGAGAGTGAAATTAGTGCTCTGTTCATTTAAATGTCAAAAGTGCAAAAACAGTGATTTAGTGTGTAGTAAAGCTGTGACATCACAACTTCATGAAAATCTTGATGACTCTTTTAAAGGCACAGTTTCTGAATACAGACTGTGTGAATTTCTCTGTGGATTGACTGTTTTGATACTTTGACAGTATTTACAGTACATAGCTCCTATAACTGCTTTATAATAAAAACAGGACTTCTGTTCTTTTTTAAATAACAATCTAGGACCTTTAAGATAAAAGTCAATGAATGGCCAACTCTACCATTTACATTACTTAAAACTGGAGCCATTAAACTCAGCTGGAAAGATACAGTAGTAAAAAATGTTATTTTATTGTATGCTGTTTCATTTTACAAGGTGTTTTACAGCCACAATAAACTGCAACCTCCTGTTTATCAGTCAAAAACATTAAAGCTGAATAAATTACTTTTTTATTTACTGTTAGCTTTGCTCAAACAAGCCAAAAACAGTGCTTAGAATAAACTAATAGCATAATTTCGGGAGAAATAAAGCACAATAAAAATGTTTTGTGCCTAAAATCAATGAATAACCATGAGAGATAATTGTGATCTCAACATTGATCAAAATAATTGTGATTATCCCTGTGTATTTAAAAGCTATGCTTCAATGTGATTATGTAATTAATGCTAATTTTCACTTGCAAAAAACAAACTTAAAACCATAAAAACAATGCACATTCAAAGGAAAACCGAATATCTGGACTTATTTCTAGACAATGAAAACATTACAAAACCATTTTGTTTTGGGTTTTTGTCAACAAGGCTGTAAATATGTTTATTTCCTCATTGGTTTCATTTTTCAGCACAGGAGGTTACCTGTTTAAAATAGCTAATTCAGGTACAGAAGTATCCAATTTGAGAGACAGCACAACATACTAACATGGATTTTGGTTGTTCGCAGCCAATTCTTTCTGCCTGCGTGTTTTTCTGAAGCCCGCACCAAAGCCAAATACTATTTTGTCCATAAAATGACAGAAATTAGTGAAAAATACTCAAAATTACATGTTTAAATTGCATCGTTTTATCAACAAAAATTGGGGCATCTAAATTTCTAACTTGATAAATTGCTTAAATGTTCAATTAATTCTCAGAACTCCCAAAGCTTCAATCACTTCAAAACACACAAAAAAAGGCTCCGACTGTGCTTTTTATTAGACAGTAGATGAGGCATTCTTTAAATAAACCGTTGGAGTGATGCGTTTTTCAAACGACTGATTCTCCAACTTTGAGCTTATCAGTGCCAGTGAGAGATCTGAGCACAATCCAGCTGGATAATGTGTCGCTCCAACATGTGAGAACCATTTTTACTCGTGCTCCTGCAGTGTGTTCCTCCGACCATGGATATGGGTCTGCAGCAGAAGCCATTTTCCAGAAAACACAATATCCACACCAGACAGCCTCGTGGAATCGTTGGCTCAAACCCTAAGGCGCAATATTATCAGCTGTTAGTCCACTGTCTGGACAATAGTAATAATTAAATTTTCCCATTTATCAGAGGATAATATACACTATCTGCAGTGCAGGCCCTAAGTATTTAGACAGAGACACATTTTCTGTTGTTTTGGCTCTGTGCTGCAGCACATTGGGCTTTAAATGAAACAGTGTGAGAGGTCAAAGTGCTGACTCAGCTTTAACCCTCAGCTTTACTGTCAGTTGCAGTTAGAGTCAGTTGCAGGAAAATGAGCCTAAACAACCAAAGAAAACAAAGGGTTAATAGAAAGGAAGCATAGTTAACTGCTAAAAAATGCATAAGAAAGTAGTTATTAACCTTTATTAGGCACTTTTTCGGTATCTGCAAGAAACATAGTTAACCTTAAAATTGCATTGTTCTGGCTTTAGATCCGTAGTTGCAGACAGCATAGTTAACTGTCAATAAGTGCATAATAATGGATTTATTAACCCTAAAAAAAACCTACAAACTGTTTTATTCATTCTCATTCATATAATAATAACTTGATATTTTAATGGTATATCAATAGATTCTGTTCACATCATAACTGTAGTATTTTGTTTACTGTTACCAAAAAAGAGAAAGAGATCAAATGTAAGTTAAGTTTTTTTGCCTTGGCATGACCCATTTTTGATTTGCAGTCAATGCAGATCAAGACTTTTAAGTTGATAAATAACTTCATAACAAAAACAAAGAATTATCACGTTTCTAATAGCATGTCTATAATTCATTTAGCTCGTATTACCAAAAATGTTTCTGATTAATTCTGTAAATTAGTGCATCGACAAAGTAGCTCTAGTTGCAACTACAAATGTTTTACAGTCAATTAATGTTTGACCATTTCTTGGATTGATCTATTAATTGTTCATTGTGTATAATATAAAAAAATACTGAAATGTGCCCTTAATGAGGTCTCAGAGTCCAAGATGAAATCTTAAAATCTGAAATTCAGCCAACAGACGAAACATTTACAGTTAAAATAAATAGAGAAAAGCAGTAAATGCTCCTTTTTTGTTTTCTTACAATTTCTATCAAAATAGTTGTATATTTTCCATTTATCAATCAATCAACCAGTCCTATCAGGTTGTAAGAGAATTTCCCAAAGCTTAAATAAACATAGCATTATCCTACTGTTTAAGTGAAAAAATCACCCAGTTTGGAGATAGCTGGATTTGACTGGGAATCCTGTCTCTGGTTTTCAGGATTCAAGCCAGCGACCCACCAGGCAGCTCTGTTTGTAATTTTGTTATTCAGAGCTTAGGTAATTTTCCATTAAGTGTTTACATTACTGGGTCTATCCGCTGCACACTTCAATTTAAAACAGCACGCATGACAGCTGCCCGCTGGTTTGTGTCAACTCGCTAAGACACAAATTTGACTGTGCAGTTTTTCCCGGTCGCTGGCCATGACCATGCAAACCTAAACAAATTAAAATACTTTTTTTCCCATAGAAGTTTTAAAGTCAGCCTGTGATGGAAAATGGAGAGGACCCACAATGATTTTCATACTGGCCTTCCTGTCAGCCGTTTATTAGTCACAGTGTACTTTATGAGCATTCGAACAGTAGCACATTTTTTATTTATTTTTTATTATTTAAGCTCTTTGCTTCAGCATGTCGTGTTTGAATTAAGAGGAAAGGCAGCGACACTAACTTTAAGCTTTAATTTAATGGTGGAAGAATTGTAGCTCTTTTTACACATAGTCTTCAAATTTAAAGGGACCAAATTATATTGGACAAATTAAAAAAAAAAACCTTTAAATAAAGTCACCATATTTCATATCTGACTGTAAATGTCTGTTGAGGTCTGTGACCCACATACATCAGCAGACATGTCATCAGCTCTGTGTGTTCCTGGAGACTCGTTTACTTCAGAAGTACAGACTTTCCGAGTACTACTTGGTCATAAAAAAGTATTAAGGTCCTTGTTATAAGCATTAGTTAATAGGTAATAAGGCCCCTTTAAGCCCCTATAAGATGCTTATTAATGTTAGTATGTGTTATAAGGACTATAAAAGAGGTTATAATGGCATCATAAACACATTTATGTTTAATTAGAAGACATTTATAAGCACTAATAAGAACATAAATAAAACCCTTATTGACGTACCTTTCATGTTATTGTTAAACCTTAATAAAGCTTTTTTTAATTGCTTTGTGAAGAGCAACACATTGCTTTTCATTGATTGTTATAGCAGTTAACTAAACTCTGCAGCTACTGGATCTAAAGTGAAAACAATGCATTATAAAAGTTAATAAAATCCTTTATTATGCAACCTTAAGTTAGCCTTGTTTCTGCAGCTACCGATCTAAAGCAAAAACAAGGCTTTATTAACGGGGATAAATCCTTTATTATGCACTTTTTATTGTTAACTACACTTTATGCAGCTACTGAATCAAAAGCATAGAATTAAGGTTAATAAATTCCTAAATATGCATGTATTAACCGTTAACTACCCTTTTTGCAGCTATTAGCGGATGTAAAGTGTAAAAAATGCCTCACACCCCTGTCCCACCAAAATAAGTGCCTGCACGCAGGTTTTTCAAACACAGCTGTGTACACCGCTCTGCAGCAGGTGATCGTGTGTGTGTGTGTGTGTGTGTGCGTGCGTGTGTGTGTGTGTGTGTGTGTGTGTGTGCGTGCGTGCGTGCGTGCGTGCGTGCGTGCGTGCGTGCGTGCGTGTGTGTGTGTGTGCATGTCGTTGGTTAGGGGACTGAAATTAGCTCATTCACCCGGGTGTTATTTTCCCATCAATGCTAATCGGAGCTGGAGGCGACAAATACCTACAACTGCTGCAGTCATCTGACCCGGGTGCAAATGCAGATTTCACACATTCCCATTGCATTTAAAAGCCAGATGTTCGCAGCGTTCTGTGGGTTTTTATGCAGTGGGAATGAGGCGTCATTAATGCAAACATAATCTACAAAGTTCCCATCACAAAAACAACACAGGCCAAAGATAGAGCAGATCTGTATTATTCTAAAAAATGCCAATAAGATTTTTTTTTTACCAAGTTGAACTTACAGTCTTTTGCCTTTGCACAGAAAAAAATGTTCTTCTCAGCTTATGATGAGCTGATATTCTATAAATTCATGTTTTTAGGACAGTGTAGAGGTGGCTTCACGTGCAGTATCATCAATGACCACCAGGTGCTGGTTTAAGAGAAATTCTGTCAGAATTAGTTAATGTCTTTATTGAAAAGAAGTTGTTTTTTGCAGGAACACATTATGGCTTCATTTTTGTCTGGTTGAGATTTTAAAATTAGTTTGGGTGAACTTTTGAGTTTCCTTCTCTTTCTGAAAGGCATTCTAGTCATTACAGTTGACACCTTTTAACACTCATGCATCCACCCAGACTTCCTCTCTAATGGTCCAAATTTGGGTTGTGTGGCTGCAGCCAAGTTGGCAGCGAGCAGAAAACCCAAATGGAGACTTCAGAACTTCATTTTAGGAACTAATGGCTGCAGCAGCCAGTGCTACATTTTAT
Source organism: Plectropomus leopardus (assembly GCF_008729295.1). Taxonomy (NCBI): domain Eukaryota; kingdom Metazoa; phylum Chordata; class Actinopteri; order Perciformes; family Serranidae; genus Plectropomus; species Plectropomus leopardus. Next base: position 1,852,868 of record NC_056483.1, read on the forward strand.
TGGTTGTCAACAAGTAGCAGCATTTGTCAGCTATAAAAGACGTCTGGCATTCGGCAGTTTTATATTAGAGTTTTCCGAGCAGCACGAGACAATTAAATAAACTTTTTATAGATCATCTGTGATCCAACTGCAACGAGAAAACACGTTCTTTTGTCTGCCGCCTATATGTTAACATCCTATCAGCTTGTATCTGTTTTATTTTCTCCGCTGTCACGCTGCACCATCTTATTACAGATCTCATTTAGAAATGCTCATTGTAATTATGCTATCAGATCTCACAGCCATTGTGCTGAAACCAAACAAGGCCTGTCTAATTTCTTGTTACTTCATCATTATTAATGAAATAACAACACGAGGGCAATTGAGTCGCAATACTGCCGGCAACATTTTGCGCTCATTTGACCAAAGTGACAACATGACACTCGCTATGAAAACTATACCCCGTGCAATTTGTGCCCGAAATTGCTGTCGTCGCCCAGTTGGATACTGACCTTGTCTCTTCGCACCCCTGCCTCTTTGTCTCTCTCTCTCTCTTTATCTGTTCTCCTTGGTCGACTTCTCTCCCGTTTCCCGCTCTGCCTCTCCCTGTACCAGATAACTTCCCACAGATGGCTCATCAGAAGCGCTTCATCGAGCGGAAATACAGACAGGAGCTGAAGGAGATGAGACGAGAGCGCGAGCGGCAGGAGAAGGAGACCGACGAGCCGGAGGAATGCAGGAAGTGACAGCACTTTTTTTTTTCTCGGAGGCCAATCAGGACTCGGCTCCACTTTTAAGGAGCTCTGACTGCAGGTGTGGCAGCTGTCCAGGCAACACTTGATGCCACTAATTCCTGTAATAGTTCAGCAAACGATCATGGACTGTTTCCCAAATTCTACTAAAATATAGATGGGACACAGGTGAGGAAAAGGCGGGTCGTCATGACTCGTGAAAGGACACTTCACCCACAAAACGACCATTTGTACTTTAGTTACTCACCGTGTGTTGCCTCAAATTCACAGTTTTTCTCGCAGGCCTCCAAAGTGCATAGACCTCCCAAAAATAGTGAATATTCTTCATGAATTGAAGTAATTGGAGACTTAACAACACCAAACTTTTACCACAGCGTTCATACAGACAGGGAAAAGTCGAATTCAAGGATTGAAATTGTTTGCTGCACAGAATCATCAGTCAAAACACATTTATTTTTGCTAAAATATTACAGTAAACTAAACATCCCTCACTGACTCCGCCCGTAAGCTCCCGCTCGGCTCAGACTTCACATCGTGATGATGTCCCAAATTTTCCCAGCTTTAAGAAACTTTTACAAATACAAAGCCACCATTGCTCAAAAATTAATAGTAGAGAGAGTAATAATTGTTTGCAGTTCGAGGTGTCCTGTCAAGAAGTCTCTTTTACACAGGGTTCCCACAGTCATGATAAACATTTTCCAGGCCTTGAAAAGTCATAAAAATACTAAAAAAAACACATTTTTAAAATAGTCATGGAATTTTTGTGTAAATAATCCCAGCTTGCTGAAATTCTGTTTAAATAGTTTGAAACTGATAAATTAGAAAAACAAGTCTTGAAAAGTCATGGAAAAGTTTCTAAGTATTAGTTTATGAAACACGTGGGAACCCTGTTTACAATAATGGCGTTTAGGGAAAACGCTTTTTGGGCTGCTCGAAAAATTTCGCTTCAAGGCTGAGCGGCTTTCCAGAGGGCCACGAGTTTGAGTTTGTTTATAGTTTTGCTGATAAACACCTGTCCCATTTTTTTCAATTTAGGAAAAATATTTGGAATCTTTGCTCACCGTGGAAGCATGCAAGAAAAGTGAAGTTTTCTTCATGAATTTAACGTTGACATGCAGTGAGTAATTGACACAAACACCATCATTTTTGCAGGTTAAGAGATTTTTGTGAAAATACTTTTAGTCCACAATTTTCAGAGTTGAAGCAGGACAGAAGGCAAACAGAATTAGAGATGAAGCGACACGCTGTTGTGTTTTATGCTGTTCAGAACTGTAGCATTGTGGCCTTATTTTGTCTCACGTTTTTCTTTGTTGTCTAATCTTTAAATATTGACTTGATGACTGATTTGAAAATCCCAAAACTGCAGCTGGAGCTCAGAATGTTACTAACACGTGCCAAAAGAGCATTTTTAAATTAAGTGTGAGATGCTAAGTAAACCATCAAATCTATTATTGTAAATAAAGTTTCAGATCAGCAGTCGAAAATCTGATTTTTTTTGTAATCCTCCCCCGCTCAGCGCTCCGCTAAGAGGCCTAAACCAGAAAAAGGGTTGAGTCAATTATATTCAATCACCACGACGTCACCATCTGTCTCACATCTGCCACTCATCCTCTAATAATCAAAATGTGATTTTTTTCCCTCACTCGCTTTTTTAGCCTCTTTCCAAATGCGATTGGCTGTCTGACAGATCTTAATTATAGATTGTCTAATTAACAATTTCCTCAGCTCAGTAGCCTCTGGATCCAGCTATTTAACAACGGCCGTCATATGAATTACTATCTGACATGTAGAGTTGAGTCTTTTATGCTGAGATTTATTGTAGATAATGCATACGTACCTGTGAGGCTGGTGCATTTCCTGCCTGCTCGCCTGTGGCTGCTATCACATTTCAGATAAAAGTTACATTTCTTCACGAGTACATAAACCCGTCAAATGATCAACCCTCTATCGAAGAAAAGCGAGAGGCTGATTTTTAAAGATATTTAATCGTGTCATATAAATATTCAGTACAAAATATCACGTTTTACAAAGCAGATCGATGAATGGCCAATGATGTAGGGCCCCTTACACTACCACGACCTCTCAAATTGTTTCTACATTGACAAAACTCCACTGCTCAATCACATTGTCACCGACAGAATATAGCGTAGTTAGAGGTGAGCCCCGGGGCCGACCGCGTCTACACATCAACAACCACAGATCTATTGTGACTGGAGGAAAGAGAGACATCAGCGTCACCATCTAGTTGCCTCAACTTATTAAAAAAAAAACAACATAAAACCAAAGAAGTGGCGGTGCGGTACGTTACGATGTGCAAACACTTTCTGTTATCTTATCCGAGCATGGCGCCAATGCTTGGAGGCAATTATACTCTCCATAGGAAAACACAAGCACGTCTTCGTAATGGCGATATGCTGACACCCTGAATGAAGACGGAAAATCGTGAAGACTGAAGGAAGAAATGCTTTTGGTGAGTGCTGCTGTCATGTTGATTTCCATTTGAGACCTCACACTGTACCTTGAGGCAGAAAAGCAGTTTTTTGTCTCAGAGTGAAGGGTTTCTAAACCCATTAAATGCTTATCATAGCAACATTGCCGCAGTCTGAAATGGCCACTTGCACGACGGGAGCTCCGGCAACAAGCTAATAAACAAAACAAGTGGGCGAGAAAAAAAAAGAAAAGAGAACGCGCGTATACAGTCGAGCTTAAAGAAATTCCCAGCCATTGTGTTATCAATTGGACTGTTAAGTGCGCTGCGACGTCGATGTCAGGCCCGATTCAGAGCACACAGAGAAAAAAGTGAGCCACCGCGGCAATTATAGCATTGTGTTTTGTTATTACTGTTTGAAATGTCTGGTAAATGTCAGCCTCTTCACAGACTGGCCTTTAGTGAGTGAGGGCACAGCTTGTTTTAGCTTTTTCCTTTATCATTCTGCCCTCCGAGTTCAGCCAATCCGCTTTATTTCAAAACTGTTATTCAGAGTTACGAGGTCTTCAAGTAATTTGATAATATTACCTTTTTTTTGTTTTGTTTGTTTTGAAAATTGCATTAAAACGTGTGTGTTCTCGCCGCAGGGTAATGTTTTGACCTTCTCCCGGAGCCGAGGACACACCTCTGGGTTTAAGAACCTTATTCCGCACCACTCAAAGGTCAGGTGCCCCTTGATAAGCCCCTTTATGGAAAAGGCTGCTCGTCCCTCAGGAAATCAGGCGGGTGAGTACTTGGACTAGCTTCATGTTCAACACTACATACATGTAATGAAGGGCCGGGACAGTGTGCAGAAATCAGAGGGGCTTTAAAGGAAAATACTGGTGTTCTTTGCTTTTTGGCACATTTCTATGACTGAACCGCTACGTTACATTATTATACATTCAACCAGTGCAGAGCCTTTCAGGACGCACAATCTTTTTCAAACGTGTAGATTTAATCGAAAAGGTATTATGGTTTATATGCTTTTTTTTTCCTTATGAGAAAAATCTGACCGCCAATCAAGAAAATCTAGACTTGGGGCTTTTCTCATGGCGTAGATTTGTTTTCATAATTTAAGGCAACTTTTTTGATTCATACCATAGACTTTGATGCTTTGTCACATGAAGTAGTCCAAGTTAACCCTTTGAGAGCTTGAGCAACATCAGTTTCTTTTGCTGCTTTCATACACCTTTGCAAGTACGTAAACCTCTTAAGAAGTTTGCTATTAGTTCTGTCAAAACCATGGAGAAGGCATAAAGAAAATCAACAAGATATTGCCCAAAAAAAGTTTAAAAAGAAGCAAAAACAACAAAATTGCCTGAAAGTAATAGTAATAATAATAATAATAATATAAACAA